>NC_000082.6:31116574-31284074 GCF_000001635.26 Mus musculus
TAATCCCATGTCTCAGAAGCTGGGAATGCTGAGTTCCAGGCCTGCCTGAGCTATTACAGAGCAATTTTTATGAAGTCAGACCGGACTGTATAAGGAAACCCTCTCAGAGGATGTATGTGCACGTGCACATGTGTTCTCTCACATCTTCTCCCTCCCTCTCCTCCTCTCGCCCCACAATGTAAGCAGAACATTTCTTTTTAAAAATGCATACAAATTCCATGTGTCATACACTCTCAATTCAACATAATATCACAAAAGTTTCACATGCACCAGGCCTGGTGCCACAGACTTGTAATCCCAGCTACTTAAGAGGTTGAGTCAGGAGAGTAGCAAGTTCGAGTCTTACTACCGTCAAGATATAACAAGAAAACTTGCCCAGTTTACATAGGAGCACATAAATAATGTTTACAGGACTGCTGGAGCTCAGTAACAGGTACTTGCCTAACATGCTCACAGCCTACTAAGGAAATAAGTAATCTCTGCAGACTTCAAAGAAGACAATGCCTGACGAAAAGTCTTGTAAGTACTTGGCTATAACATCTATGTTTGCTGCTGGAAGTTATTTTCACAACATTAATTCTATTACACTGAAATCAGAAACTGGAGTTCTCAAATCTGGAAAAATCTTTGAGACCAACTACAGAAACATAGAAACAGTTCTCAAATGCTTGCCAACATCTTACTTTGTTGGAGAGACGACCTCAAAGCAGAACCGCCGCTCGATGTCTTCGCAATGCTTCACTGTGCAGAGCCTGAGGTCTTCCACCACCACAGTGGGGCTGTCCTGCAGGGAAGAGGCAACTCAGGGTTACCAGCTCAGCCCTCTGCACCAGCAGCAGCAGTCACAACCTTCATACATACTCCAGGAAACAGCCTCTTTAAAGGATCTCTATTTTATCATATCATCACTATGTCTAGAAGTATACAGATAACGGAGACGATTCTATAGCATTCATTTAATCTGTCTTACCAAACATGTAAATTGCATGCAATCATTTACAGAAAGGGCTGGCCCCGAGCTAGCACTTACTCAGTACTCGGGCCTCTCCCTGTTGGTCCTCTGCCCACTCATGCCCATTACACCGTGGAGTCCCACTCACACGCAGAAAAGCTACTTTGCTCCCAAGGAGAAACCTTTAATGAATCGTGTTTTAAATAGCCCAGAGAGAAACAAGATATTGGTACATGCTTCTTAAAATTCTTACACGAAAGATAACAGATTTTATCATTTTCTAATTAGAATACTAGTACAAAAATCAGAAGAGAACACCAACAGAACTACAAGGTTCACACGGGCCTGGAACAACCACAGCCATCTCACACTATGTGAAAAACAAGCTATCAGTTAACAAATGCTTCTTTATTTCCAGGGTCTAGCTCTCTCACAAGCTCTCCCAGGACAGCTTTCCAGTACATAAAATCCTTTACCTTGCAACAAGGCTCAAGCTCTGTGTAACAGAGCACAGGGTTCCCTGCAGGGTTCCCATTTCTTTTGCTGACAGCATATGTTTTGATTTATGTCACTTTAAGGTGTTCTATACTGCCACCACCTGTCCTTAGATAACGTATCTGTACTAAAGACATACTGTCTGCAGCCTCAGCACAGAGCTACCCCTGCCACATGACTAACCAGCGGAATTAGTAAAATGAAGGTAATAATCTTGCTACACAAAACATGTCAAGTCCAGGAATTAAAATTTCAGAATTGGAGCTGGAAAGCTGGCTCAGTGGTTAAGGGTGAACACTGCTCTTGCAGCAGACAGGAGTTAGGGTCAGGCAGCTCACAACTGCCTATTAACTTCAATTCCAGCAGACCTGATGCCCTCTTCTAACCTCACAAGGGGCACTCAAGTGTACAAATCTACATGCAAGACACACAAACATATGGCATAATTAAGAATAAAAATAAAATCCTAATAAAAGGTGGAGAGATGTCTCAGCAGTTAGGAGCACTGGCCTAGGTTCAGAGGACCCAGGTTCAATTCCCAGCATCTGTAACTCCAGTTCCAGGGGATCTGAGGGTAACTACTGGCCTTTGTGGGCACTGTATACATGGTATAAAGACACACATGCAGGTAAAATACCCATATACATTCAAAGAAGCAAAATTTTTAAAATGTTAAAAAAAAAAAAAAAAGAATCCATAATTGTAGGACTCAAGAAATGGCCCCACCTTGAGGAGCACTTACTGCACACAGAAGACCAGAGCTGCTCACAGCACCCACGTTAGGTGGCCCACAACCACCTGGGACTCTGGGTCCAGGGGGATCAAACACCACAGGTCTCTGTGACTCCCTGCACTCTCATGCACAGAGATATATCCGTACGTACACATAACAGAAACAAGGAAGAGCACAAGGATGCAGGGCTCAGGGATGCAGGCCTTAATCCTGCACTCTGGCTGGAGGCAGAGGCTAACAGATCTCTGTGAGTGAGGCTAGCCCAGCATAAACAGCGAGTTCCAGGCTAGCCAGGGCTGCATGGGCAGGCTGTGCCTTACAATAATAATCTGGTGCCTCTGGGGGCAATGCAGTCACACTTGTACAAACTTGCAGTCGGACATACATGTACACAGGAATGAAAATGAATTTTTTTCTTTCAAAAAGAATTTAGAATTCAAATCACTATGCTTTGAAAGTCCAAGGGTCACCAGCTCCCACTCCGCTTGTTACAGAATCCCAAACATAATACCAAGAAGCAGTAATTTTGAGAGTTTTGCATGTGGATATTTATGGACTTCAGTATTCACAGAAACAAAGAGACAAAGAACTAAAACCAGAACTCACCAGCTTTCCGCTTTGTTGATTAATGAATCACCTACCTTAAACTTTTTCTGGTAAACCAACTGATTGTTCTGTATGGAGAACCAGCGTCTAGACAGAGAGAAGACAGCAAAGATCACACACCTGCGGTCACGTGGAGCTGGGGAAGTGTGGATAAGGGCACCGCTGTGCTTTCATGACTGAGTGTCTGAGATAGCTACTGAAAACTCAGAATACACATCTTAAAGTCACAGGTTAGGGACAGAGACTTGCTGTTTTGGTTCATTTTATTCATAACTTTGTATCTTAACAAAAGCTTTTATTTTTTTCCTGCTAAGACCATATGATAACTATTTTTTAAAATTCAAACATATAGTTTTATTTTTGAGGTACTCAAAATAATTAAAATCTTTTCCCTCAAGTATCAGCATTTATGATATAGAAAACTTAACATTGTGAATAAAATGTCCATTTATAAAAGTAAAACGTTAAGATAAATGGCAATTTCTTTTCAAACCTTCAGAAATTCAGCAAATGTTTGATTTGATGAGCAAAACAAGCGACTAATCACTTTGAACTGTATCAAAGAAGAGATGATCCCAAACTTTATTTCAAAATACTTCTCAGAAAAATAATGTCATCACATACAATCCTCCCAACTGCCTATGTCTCTCCTCATTACTGTAAAGTTATTTGGAAAACAATTTGCTTACAATGTTCTTTAGAAAAAAGGTATGCAATATAAGCCATGTCCACTAATGCTAATTCATTAAAGTAATAAAAGGAACTAAAGACATACCAAAAAACAAAATCACAGTCAAAAGCCATTCATAAAGAAGCAAAACTTCTCACCAAGCACAAAACGTGAATAGTATCTGAGTGGTTATTTTTAAATTAGTTTCATATGGGATGATTTTTTAAAATTAGTTATTAATCTATTAGCAGACAGAGATTCTACCTTTTCATTGATACTAATACAAATTACTAGAAATTGTATTTAGGTGTTTTGATTTTCTATTTTCAAATTTTTTGGTCATTTCTCCAAATCTGAGGAGACCAGAAGACGCCTTGGCGGTTTTTCAGCCTTGTACAGGTGGGGTAGGTTTCTTGCCACTTGAAGACATAACAAACCTTTTTCATTGAATGAGAGTTTTGTTAAATAAGCAACTAAACAAAACAAGGTGGGGTGCCACTGAACGCAAATCAACAGACCAGAAAAGGGAGAACTTCCAGGGTCTTGTGAGGGGACAGACAGGGTTAGAGAAGTTAGAGGAAACTCCTACATACAGACCAGGTGGCACAGCCTGCGCGTGGATGACAACAATGGAAACAACCTCTCCATCTGATTCAAGTCTTCTTCTTAAAACTCACTTGAGGAAGATGAATTACATCAGTAATAATGCACAGACTGTATATCGTAGGAGTCCTCTTACGTAGATTAGGGAAAACTAATTTTACTGAACACCGGTAAGACGTCCACATAACCATGTAAACTTTTCATGCTTCTGAGGGCCACAAAATTATTTTTTCTTTTGACTTTGTCCATATTAGGGCAGCATTCCCTAGAGATGATGATGATGATGATGATGATGATGATGATGAAGATAAAACTGTCTCTCTCTGTTCCACCAGGAACTATCCCTTCAACTATTAACCTTGTGGAACATATGTACTTCCGAAGTTCAGTGTCCCTGACATTTACATGCTTCTGGGCAACACTCTTATAGCATCAGCTTTTGTAACATACTTAGCAATGGCAATACAAAGTTCTCTTCATTTGTGTCCTCCTTAACAGAAATATACTATGTCCTAGGTGGAGAAGAATGAATTACGAAGAGGTGTCTGTCTGACACAATCGTCCTTCTACCACCACTGAAAGCACACATCTGACATCAACCAGAACTCTAGCTAGGTAACCAAAGGGCATTCAGTGATGTGATATACATATAACATGGGTATCTGGACAGTGTAGCATGTGCTCTGGTGTGCATGTTCATGTATGCACACACACATGGAGCCCAGAGGACGACCCTGGGGAACTGCCCAACTTCTCTGAGACAGTTCTCTCATGTTCACAAACTGGGCTACCCATGCTGGCCATCAAACGCCAGGGTCTATCTCTCCCCCTCTGCAGGGCTGAGATTATGAGCACAGGCTAACCCTGGCATTTTCACGCGGGTGCTAGGAGATCTAACGCAGGCCTCGTATTTGCAAGGCAAGCATTCTACTGACTGTGCTCTCTCCAACCCCTGGAAGGGAGCTTTTAACTGTTTTAATTGTGCCTATAAAATAATCCTAGTGACTCCTAATATCCCAAGACAGAGAGAGTGTGGTAAAAGCTCCTAGTCTGTGAATTAAATACGCACACAAATACTTAGCACTTGAAGCACTTGGTACAGAAAAATTTAAAGTACTACAAAAATTGCAACTAAGAGGCAAGTTTTGGAAACCACCATGCTAATGCCGTACAGTCACAGGACTAAAAAGGGAAGCACGAAGCGTGAGACGCTTTCTAATTTCCTATGTAGGAAAGAAAGTAAGACATGGTTTGCATCTATCTCAAACTCAAGTATTTCAGTATAACTTAGACCAACATGTTACATTTACTCTTAAGTAAATTAAATACGACTACCTACCAGGGAAAACTTCTAGGTGGCAAACTTTGGGTCAAAAGGAAAAAGATATATTTATAAAAATCAAATATATTTTACCACGTTTGATCTTAATACTAAAAATATTGGTACAAGTCACAGTTCTGAATGTGAAGAGGCTTTATAATAAAATGATGTGAACTGTGGGCTCATACAGATACTCGGGTGCTAGATAAACATGCAATAGAGTATAAGGCCTAATGCCCTGTTCTATTTTCAACATCATTTGCTGTTTTCACGGGAAGAAAAGTGGTAGAACAAAGAACACCAAGGCGGTGACAACAAACTCTTTCAACAGAATCAGTGGCTACCTCAGGACTCATCACAGTTTGCTACCTGGTGTCCCTCATAAAAAACAGAAGCCATAGGGTGCTCCGACCACTCGATCTGCATCTACTGTGGCTAAGCACATCAACTGTCTGTTCCCAGTTCAAATCCACTGAGGACATGGGCAATTAAAAGGTGTAATTCTCTTCCTCAAATAAATGCTCATATTTTCTCTCCAATTTAGAGTATCAAGAGATGGTGTCATCCACTGCAGGTAATCCAGCTGAGCGCGGGTTAATCGGGCACTTTCTCGTGCTTGCAGAAGAGACTGGGTAAGGAGAGGAAGGGCAGGAAGCTATTTGGTACCTGATGTGATCGGGCTTTTTCCTGTCATGTGAAAAAATGGGGCAGGGTTAAAACAAAAGGGAAAGGTGTAAAAGAAAAGAAAACGCAAATGTGCAAATAAGCAAAGGACCAGCATGATACAAAAATAAGACAAAAATTAAAGAAACAAGCTTAACTAATAATCTAACAATGCACTCAACAGTATCCATGTGCTTGATTTATGTAATATAAGTATATGTAATTTGCAGCATTTCAATTCTTAAACGGAAATAGTTTGAAGATTTCTGAATTATTATATTACTATTACCACATACATCTATTATGATTTTCTACCTCTATGGTCATAACTAGAAAATACTACAAAGAGTATTGTGCCACACATGAATAAGCTGTGCCTGGAAAGTAAGAGGAAAGTCACTACATGTTTATCTACAGAAGCCGTAAGCAAATACAAACTTTTTGGAAGGAAAGCAGGGTTACTAATTAAGAATAAACCTGCCTGCCCGCACCCATCTCCATCAGATGATAACAAAGACTCTTAGGCCACAGATAAGCATGATTCTTTGATTGGCTTTAGGGGAGCGTGGGGAGCAGAGGATGGAGGCAGGCCTGGGCTGGGCAGTCCAGGCTAACCTTGCACCTGCCATCCTCCTGCCTCCCCATCCCAGCAGCTGGGACCACAGGTATGCACACTCTACCCAGCACGCTCAGTTTTAGTGCACTCACACTGTTCTCACTCTTACCTGCAGCAGCACTAAATAGTGAGCTTTAAACTTTGTGCAATACATTTTATGCACTGAGTTGTATTTCCTGGTCCAACAAAGAAGCCTGCCTTACTGCTGAATTAGGTTTCAATTATTTCCTTGTTATTCTTTTCCAAATTCATTATGAAAAGCAAAAAATGAAACCTAGGTTCCAGTGTTTAAAACCTGAATTGGCACTGCCATACCAGACAAAAAAATAACTTAGTAAGAAAGCTCAGTGAGCTGGACTCTGTGGCTCCTGCCTTTAATCCCAGTACTCAGGAGGCAGAGGCAGAGACAGAGGCAGAGACAGAGGCAGAGGCAGAGGCAGAGGCAGGAGGACCCTGAGTTTAAGGCCAGCCTGGTCTCCTGGTCTAGAGTGAGTTCCAGGCCAGCAAAGACTACACAGAGAAACCTGGTCTCAAAATTCTTCATTGTGGCAGAGATCTCAATGCACTTCCAGAAAAATGACGCCACCTTGGTGTCAGTGTGGCATATGGCTCTAGGGCCCAATCACACAGATCTGTAGATGCTGGAGTTCTTGAAGATAAAATGCAGCATTTGCACAGAATCATTGTGTGAGAATCTGAGTGTGTGAGAGAGACACAGATGAAAGGAAAAGAGGGAAAGGGGGAGAGGGGAGGGAAAGAGAGAAGGAAAGAGGGGAGGGGAAGAGGAAGAAGAGGAAAGACTGTGTGTGTGTCTGTGTGTGTGTGTCTGTGTCTAACAGAAAGATTCCATGCTGTCCTCTTCTGGGCTCAGGTGATTTTTCCACCCTTCCTCCTGAATTAACTGAGACAATAAGCCTACATCACTTACAATTGCTATTATAATGTAAATGCTGATTACATAATATTATTGTTTAAATAATCATTACAAGAAAAAAAATCTCTATATGTTAACTGCAGAGTTGTCTAATCCCAAAACTCTGATTCTCAATTGGCTGAGTCCGTAATGCAAGATCACACAGAGCGCCTACACTAGGATACGCTTGGATGTCAGATGGCACAGAGGAGAGGGGACTGAGCAAGAACAAGACTGGAAGGAAAGGGCACATGAACTTCCCTTTCTCATGCCAACTGCTCTCACACACAAAATGAAAGCATCAAGCTATGCTACACAATACTAGACAAAGTAGAGCTGTAAGTTATGAAGGACAAAGGAGGTTCTTTTTTTACTATTTAGGAATTCCTAATCACATATTCCTCAGGATAGAGACCTTTAATAGCTGATGTTGAAAATATGACATAACTTCATAAAATTATAGATAAGATCAAAGGCACCATGATATGACTGTGCCTTAGGGTAGATACAAGGAAAAAAGGGGAACTTTCCTTGAAACCAATCAAACAGTATTTTTGAAAAATACTTAAGTCGTGAGTAGAAAAGCTTAATATCTGCAGAGGCAGCTTCTGAGATGTTTTTAATGTTAAGGAATATAAAATCTTACTCAGAGCAGTAGAATGTATTGCAATAAATTAGATGAAAAACTAGAGAAGACACCAAACCAAACATGGACAAAAGACAATTGCTGGCATTTCCCAAGATTAGATTTTTTGAGAAGCCTATTTAAGAAATGCAAAGACATTTGCAATTTTTAACATTAATAATACTACAGGAAAGTTCTCACTAATAAAAAAGTACTACTCTTCCTTCTCCCTTTTCCACAATTCCCTTCTGCTATATTCTGCATACGATCTGTCCCCCAAAAGTTCTGTGCTAAATCTGGCTCAGTGTGGTACCACTAAGAGTGGTGAGATCCTTGGGAGGTGGGCCTTATGCAGGTTACTGCATCATTGACGCGGTCTGTGAAAGGCGGCAGTGTCCTGCAGAGAGTCTGTTGCCTGAGACCGGTCACTTAAAACAGAGAGAGACCCTTTGCTGACCTTTGGCTTCCTGTCTCAACATCTCAGCCACAGAGCTCTTCTACTGAAGCACAGCCCCTCAACACAGGTTCCCTCAATGGAGTCTCCCAATCTGTAATTTCCAGACTAAAAAATGATGAGAAAAATAAATCCCTCTTCATTCCAGTCATCTCAGTAAATCTCCATCTCCATGGTGAAGATGAGGTTGGCCTACAGTCTGTGATTCTAACGGTCACGGACAGCACCTCTGCGCAGCAGCCTCCTTCCTGAGGGGGCTCGCAGCCTGCAGACCCTGGCACACCTACAACAGGGATCTGCAGCTTCTCCCTACTGCATCTTCCTTTGTTTTACTATCAATGCCCGTTAATATGGCTCCTAAGACAAATGATACAAAATCATAATGTCCACATCTGATCTGCTATTGATTTTACTCTGGTGCTCTGAGCAGCAATGGGATTCTCCACTAAGACTCATGGGGCTTCAGTATGGAGTCTGAGATCACATCTCACTGAAGGGTCCAAGGAGATTTATTTCTCTTCTTAATACAATGGTTACATCCCTAGGGATTTATTGTATTTTCATTTTCTTAAGCTTTAAGGAGATAGTTTGCCAGTCTGAAGGTTAAATTTCAATTCTAACATTATACTATAAACCTATATTGGCTAGATAATCTTAAAGAATTTGTCGCAGTTTCCCGTTTCCTATGCTAACTACATAATCTGTCAGGAAGGACTTAAAAGTATGATTGTTTTACATTGTAACTCATGAAACACAATTTTAAGTTTTCATTTTCACAGTATAGTAATTAGAAGCATTATTAATAACCTGATCACTACAGCTGGTCCACCAGCACCTATGTCTTATTTAGAAGTTCTACATAAATCAGAGGCTTAATGACAATATCATTATTGTTTCCAGAGTATAGTAACTTTCGGATAAAGATAAAATATTTTAAATAAAACCATTTAGGTTTTCTACAATATCAAATACGAGAGAAATGCTCAATAAAGCACTGAATTTAGAAATGTCGCTGGACGTTCTGAACTTCAATACCAAGAAACCGAGCCAGGAGCAATCAATCAAGCCCACATCAGTGCTGTCAGCACTGAGATGCCCATCGACATGAACGAAACAGGCACCAAACGGACTTACTGAGGAGACCCTCTTGAGGTTGGTAATGTTCGTCTTAAAGAACAGCCTTTTCCATTACTCTCCATTACTACAAAATTATCCTTTATTAAATTTACACAAAAAACAAAAAAGGCATCCTTGAGCAACAGACCAATGACTAACACTCAGAAGGATGACCCTGTGCCACGCAGCTTTCCAGTGCTATTTGATATGAAATTATTTTACTTATCATATTAACACAGTAAAATATTTTAGATATTCTTTTTGTTTTATTTTCCAATTTTAGATACAAAATCTTACTATGCAGCCCAGGCTGGCCATGAACTCAGAATTCTCCTGCCTTCACCTCCTAAAAGGATTTCAGGTGTCCCTCATGACACCTGTATAATTCCATTCTTGTAACATCCAATGGTTTTATATTTTATAAAAATTAATTCAGCAAAAATTCAAACCTTTTCCTAGCCCTCACATGTACAATAATGGAATAGTGGCTACCATGACTTTTACCATGTTCTACATTAAGTGGTATTATAAAGGCCAAAAGCTAACGGTCAGGCCATCTGGGCTTAAGACTCACAAGTCTTTTCTTTCTTTCTTTTTGGTTTTTTGTTTGTTTGATTGCTTGCTTGTTTTGTTTTTGGGACAGGGTTTCTCTGTGTCACCTGGCTATCCTAGACCTCACAGAGACCCAGCTGCCTCTGCCTCCAAGTGCTGGGAGGTGTGCATCGCTGCCACCACCACACAACACACAAGTGAGTTCTTAATAAAAGATGAGTGAGACTCCAGTCATTACAGCCCAAGCATTCTAAGAACTAGCTCTCTCCTTAAAGCCGTAAGTTTCAAATATAAAAATCTGTATTCTCGTTTTTCACCTGATCATTTTGTAAAGTTTAGATAGGAAGGAAAAACAGTTGGTAATTACAGGGAAAGGCCGAAAATGGCAAATATGTTAGCATCAAGACTAATGTTGGAAATCTGTTACCTGTTCCACGTTTTGAAGGCGTTGCTGGCTCGTTTGAACAGATACCCTTCCATGACAATGCCATTTGCAGCGTCTACATTATACTCTAGCTTGGAATCGTCACTGGAGAAATCCTAGACAAAATAGCACACACAGGAGTTCAGATGACTGTGTTCCCAGAAAGAGAAATTTATCCAGGGAAAAGGGCTTTAGAGAAAAGTTTGGAGTCAGACTTCTGTAAGAAGGGGAAAGGGACCTGAGAAAGGGCTCGTGCCTCAGCACATTAACAGTTTCGGCACTACGGAAGAACACTAAGATGATAACAGAGACACGACTATATAAAACAGGGCGCAGGAGAGAGACTGGAGAAAAAAACAACACATACACACAGATGTAAAGAAAAGGACTATGTTTACAGGATCATTACTAATGTCCCTTTATAAAGAACTCAGATCTGACATATGACAGTGGGTTCCCATGTAAGCAGCTGGGAATGCTGGATGAAGCACGCTGCTGGAATCTCTGTGAACATATTCATGATCTGTCTGTCTGTCAAGTGGGAAGGAACACTCGAAAGACACTGGAGAAAAAGAAAACTGGAAGCCAAAAGGTCAACAGAACCAGGACATCTGCTGCTCAGGAGAACCTGTGCTTTCCTGCAGAGCCCAAGACACAGACTGCTCAGCTAAGCATGGGGAGTGGAGGAGCTAAGGAAAGGCCCCACTGAAACTGCAAGTGAGACCAAAACTGTTAAAAAGTCTCAGTCAACTCTAAGCTAACCAGTGAGGGGCTGGAGGGAAGGGCACATGGCACGGGGGTCGTTGTTTATGGAGAGGACTCTGTATACAGACCGTTTCAAAGACTTCAGGAAGAAATCACTATCAAGAGCATCTGTAAGAGTGTTGGGATAAAATCAACATGGAAACCCGTCTTACCCTAATGTAATGGAGACAGACTTACCCTAATGTAACAGAGACAGACAATGGCTTTCTAAAGGCAGCATTACAGGAGCCTTTGCCACGTAAGTGTCTGGGAATAAACCCAACTACAGTTATGTAAGAAAATCACAAAACCTTATGCAGATCATTAAAGAAAATTTCAACACCAGGGAGGATAAGACTGTGATGTACACAGAATTATAAACCAAGCACACCTGCTTTCTCACAGGTCCAACGTAACCTCAAAATTAAAAGAAAAAATTAATTGCTACTGTGTGTATCCGAGGGGAGGACTAACAACACTCCATGGTCCTCTCTGTTTGTTCCTGAGACTGAACCAGGCTGCCCGGGTTGTGAGGTGAGCACTTTACCTACTGGGTCATCTTACCAGTCCCCACAAAAGCTCCTGTTATAGAACAAACTTGCTCCTGAGGTTTCTACATCTGCAAAACTCAGTCTGTAAAAGGGGAGATAAAGAGATGGAAGCTCTGCTTTCCCGGCACGTGAAGCTGTGAAGCTCGGAACAATTAGACAACAATGTGTCTAATTAAGAGATAATTAAGGCAAGATGACAGTGGGGTGGAAGAGACAGCCAGAAAGAGCCTGGGACAGAAGGTGTCCCACAGTACCAGAGGGGAAGGTTGCATTAACTCAGGATAAACACCATGGGGACATAAGGCGAGCAGATCTCTACCCACTACACACAAGAACCCAGTTACACATAAATTAAAGAGCTAAATGCAAAGGCTGGGGGTACAGCTCAGTGGCAAACGCCTGCCTGTCACACATGACGCCTGAGCTTGGTCTCCAGCAAAGACAGACATGTGAAAAGCAAACCTCACAGGAGAGGAAGCCGTGATCTTGTGCTGGGAATTACCTAGCAAGTAACAAAAGGGCCTAAAACCATGAGAATCTAAACTTATGTATCTAAGCATATGAAGAACTTGGTCATCAGTTAGGAAGCCTGGCAGGAAGAAGGAAGAAGAGCGAATACACATTTCACAAACAGGGAACAAGTCACGGATAGACACTAGTCTATAGTGTCACGAATAGATTCACTAGTCACTAATGGGGCATGAATTTAAACCAGTGAGATGTCCGTGTCCTCAGTGCAACAGAGAGGACAACTAGAACCCTCGGTGCTGCCCACCAGCGTCCTCGCCACGCTAAGCACACACACACTCTGGTACTGCAGCTCGACTCCATTAGCATGTGCATCTATCCAAAGCCATGGGAAGGCGGGAGCAGGACATACAGAGGCGCTCACCATAGCACGGTTTCTCACATTGATCAATGTCATTGTTAGAACTCCTTAAAATGTATGTCAAAAGTTTTGTCCCTTAACTTTTAGTTGACTAGATTTTTTTTTTTCTTACCTGTAATGCAGCCTGTGTCAGCATTTAGGGACAGAGAAGTATTCACAATGAGTAAAAACTGCATTATTTTCTTAAAGAAAAACAGTTGTGTGTTGTTTAAAGTCAAATAATCTCAGATTTGAGAAATTAGCAGTTTGAGGCTAAATATATATGTTCAATTTAACCAACAATTGTTATATTTCTATAAACATAATTTGTCATTTTACTAAAAAAGTTATTGAATCCACTTAAATAATCACTTCACAGTAATGCCATTAAAACAAGCTAGTCATCAAAATAACATGTTGTATACTCTAAGAACAAGAGCCAGACAAGGTAGTCACAGCTGTAACCCCGGAACTCAGGAGGCTGGGGCAGACAGATCATGAGTTCAAGGCCCATCTGAGACACAAAGCAAGACTCTTGGGAAGAGAGAGGGACAGCAGGAGAAAGAGTCATTAGGACCTGAAGCTGGGGTGGTGGCCCAGGCCTGTAATCCCAGACACACAGGAGGAAGGAGTGAAAGGGCCATGCCCTTAAAGCTAGGCTGGGCAATACAGAAAGGTCATGTTCTTGTATGTTTGAGACAGGGTCTCTCTGTGTATCCCTAGATATACTGGAACTCCCTCTGTAGACCAGGCTGGCCTTGAACTCAGAGATCTGCCTGCCTCTGCTTCCTGAATGCTGGGATTAATGACATGTGCTACCACCACCTGGCTTGAAAAATCGCCTCTTTAAACAAAAGAAAACATGACACTGGCTTCATCCTATAATAACTAAAAGTAACTGATTTAAAGATGGCCTAAGAGAAAACTCTTTCCTTTTCTAAATGCTACTCTCTTTGAACGTGAATAATCCATTAATTATGTTTTTCTTACAATTGCAACTGACTTTGCTTTCATTTTTTCCATTCACATCTTCTGTGTCAGATCCAATCTGGACAGTCTGTAATCAAAGATGCTTGGATTCCTTATTATCAAGAAGGCAGATTTCTCACAGCCCCCAGGAGTTTTATGACTGTATCCAATCCCTAATTTGCCTTTTATGATCGATTACAGCACAGATATACCTCAGTCTATCTAAGATAAAGTACTAATAGGCTATGCTCGGGACATGACAAACTCAACTCCTGCGAGAAAAAGGAATATAAATGTACTATTGAATTCTCATTTTAAAAACATTTGTCAAACAATAGTTTAAGTAGGCTTAGGCAATTCAACAAGCAATGAGTTCAGAAGGAGGTGCTGAGGAGCCCTGGAGTGGCTGCAGCAGCAGGGACAGGGGTGGGGGAGAAGGGATAGGCACACATCTCCCCCCCAACCCCCATCTGTCTGTCTTGCTCACTCACACACACACACACACACATACTTTGGCAGGAGGTTGTTAGTATCCTAAATGAAACCAGTAATAATATTTAAAAGGTTAGCAAGGTGCAACCTTTAGTTAAGCTCCTGACAGGTTAAGAATATTTATAAACTGCTTCATGAACACAGCCTGCAGATGTTTAGATCTGAAGAGATAATGAAATGCACATGCTCACATCTAAAACATTTCACTTTTCACAAGAACGATTCACTGGAGCAAGCAAGGAAGGGTTCTGAGTAACAAGGCTCGCCGCACACACTAACATCTCAGTGAAGGGAAATGAATCTAACGCTTGAGTGTACCTTCTGCTGGATCGTAGAGTGTTTTTGCTCCATCTCTCTTTTCTCCTTTGCTGCATCTACAACCAGTCGATCCAACTAGAGGAAAGAAGAAAATTATAGACTTAAAATGTAAAGGAACAAGGGATTTCTTTTAAACCATATTCCAAGTCATTTTATAGATAAGCACAAATCATGTGATTAAAGTTAGCCTAAAACAGCATTGTTGGCTAGAAGTTCACAGTTCTCTAGCATTAGAGCTTTCTTGAGGAAGCCCATATCTTAAGGCAAAGGCTTCCATGTAGGTGGCCTTGTCTTGAGCAACAGTGTATGTTCCATCCTCGAAGGACAACACTTGAACCTCAAGTGCCTGATGGCCCACTTAGAAGATGCGGGTAGCTGCAGACAAGGCAAAACCAAACAAAACAAAGCACACATATAAAAACATGACTTTGTCCCCTCTCAACACTACCAGACGGCAGTGCAGCTAAAATCAAAGGGCAGAGGTCACAAGTGCACGTCAACAGCTGCATCCCATCACTAGCCACACTCCATGTTTCCAGCTTGCCGTCCTAGTGTTATAATCAAATCTAAAAGGCAGACCAAGTAACTGGCCAAATAAATAATAGACAGCTTAAAGGGGTGGGGCAGTAGTGAGCTCACTTGAGCCTAGGAATCAAGGCCAGACTGGTCAACACAGAAAGGCCCTGCCTCTGAAAAGTTAAATTCAATAAACTAATAAAAGAATATTAATGCCACAGTTCTGGAGTTATTACCTACTAACTCAGCTACTACAAGATCTAAACAGACCACCTCAGAAGGTAAAGAGTGCCCAGAACACAGGAGGGTCTGACCCCCCCAAAGGCCTGGCCCACAAGTCTCCTGCATGTTTCTACATCATCCTGCCTTCTCCTGGGGTCTAAACGCTTGGCTCCTCCCACCATCTACTGCCTCCTCTACCCTACAGTGTGAAACATCCCACACCCAATTCTAGCAGATCACTCCCTGCCATGACAGCCGCCTGTCATTCCCCAGGCTTCCTTGCAAGGTGACTAAGCACAGGAGGCACACAGGTTGTACAGTCTCTGGGAACAGTCCTGCAGCAGACAAGATGTATCTTTCTCTTCCCTTCCCTCTGTTAGCTGGGCTTTAACAATGACGCTAAGGTGAACAAGTCATATGTAACCATGAGGCTAACTCAATAAGCCCAGGCACGTGATACAAAGGCCATGAAACTGTACTCCTGACCTTACATAAAAAAAAGAAAACTCTCTTAAAGACGTCCTAGCATCCTCGGTGTGGGCTACACACAAATCCAACCTCAACCGGCATGCACACAGAGCACCTTGCACAGAGACAAACAGCACAAGCATGCCATCCATAGTGTATGCTGCACAGGTCCCACCTGCAGTGCCTTCTCCCCCTCCCTCCTCTGCCCCACCCACCCACACTTTGATCACTGAATGGCATTCCGATTCCACTCTTACCTTTCTTCCACTTCCCTAGATTCTATTTTTTCTTTATCCCTCACCTCAAAAAAATATACTGGGAAAGAAAAACTTACAGTTTAATCCTACTGCGTCTAATTAGGGCAGTTCATCACTCAATACAAAGCACTGCCTGAGGGACTCAGGCCCATTATGGGAAGGCACATACACAGTGTGTATAAGGCCCTGGGTGTGAGCTACAGTTCCAACAAACGAAAACAAAAACAAAGGAAGGAAGAAAGGAAAGAAAGGAGCGAGGGAGGGAGGGAAGAAGGAAAGAAGAGAAAAAAAGAAAAAAAAGTCTTTGTAAAATAACAATGAAACTATGGATACCAAATGGTCTTAATCCTAAGACATTAGACTTTCATTACCCAAGTAGTCAATATTAATTTTTTGAAAATAAAAAAGAACAGTCTTAAATAAAATTAGGACAGTGACTCCATTACTCAAGTTTAAGAAGTAAAGGACTAAATGCTGCTATCTGTAGTATAAAAAGCAGACATATGCATCTCCGCCTGCCTCAGCCCCCTCCCACCCCAGTACCCGGATCTCAGGTGTGCCCCATGCCTGACAGAGAGGTACTTAAGCCTCTTTTCAGTACCCTCTGATCACTACTTAAGACACGTGTTTTTACCTTTAAGTTCATTTTTGGTTCAACATCCAACCCACATGTAAATGTGTTGCAGTGTCCAAGTCCTTATTAATTAAGTAAACGAGAAGCCGGATTTCCCAATGTGCTAAATACCTCTGAAAATATAAATGTCAACAAACAGTACAGAACCAAGAGATCCAGTCCAAGAGATTACCTGTGCTCCAAGATCTTTCATGTAGGGCCCAAGCTCACTGAACAGGTCATACCCTTGATGGAAGAAGGCCAGATGTGCGTACATGAAGGACAGCATCTAGGGGAGAGAGAGGCTTCAGAGCCACTGCAAGAAGCTTCAGAGAGCTGAGTCCACGTCGTATGAAAGCACGTCACAAGAACCCAAAGCATCAAACCTGCTTAAAACTGACTTTCTTGAAGACTTCACATATATTTGCAAATACAAAGAGAATACAATGCCTCTAAGAGAAACATCCAGGTCTGACTTCTAGACCTAAGTGAAAATTGCACAGGTAATTTAAGTAATACTCTGAGTAGCATTTCTGTCTTACAAGAAATCCTTAAGTACACCATGAAATGTCTATCTGGTCCTCCCTAAGCAAAAAGGAAGTGAAAGAGAAAAATTCCAAGTCCCCAACAATAGCAAACACCAGCCCGCTGGGGTCCTCAGGCCCCAGTGAGCTGCAGGGACTCTCGGTTTTTCATTTTCCTAAAAAATATAAACCAGCGGCGTCAACGTAGACTTTCCTCCTTTTAAAAAACTACTTATTTGCTTGCTCATGTGCTGTGTGTGCATGTATTCCCAGGTGCCTGGGGAGTGTGGAGGTCAGAGGTCAGTCAGCAGGAGTCAGTTCTCTGGAACTGGACTCAGAACACCAGGCTCAGCAGCAGTGTCTTCATCTGCTGAGCCACCTCACTGGCCCTGGAAATGTCTTTACATTTATCCCACAGATCCAAAATTGACATTAAGGATTGACAGCTAGGTTTTATTAATCCACAAAAGAAAAGGCACCCTTGTTTTTATTAGTCACATTTTTGCATGAGAAGTAATTGTATAATTAAGTGTATGCAAAGAATCTTCTAAGACCTGTTTTAGTTTTAGCAAGAATAGACATCTGTTTAATATTCTGAAAACTAAAGTAGGCCATAAGGTTGTTAACATTAAAGAATCCTCTAAAAATTTTTTTCAAAATAAAAACCAGTTAAATAACAAAGATTAATGATAAAAACTCACTCATATAAGAATTACTACAGTGTTAGAAAATGGTAATAGTTACACAACTGGGTGAAGATTTTTTAAACCACTGAATCATAAAAAGGAGGAAATAATGATTTATAAAAATGTAAAATATATGTTCACATCAAGATACATACCCAACATATCAAGAAATAAATGATAGGCCAGGAAACAACACAGTAAGGGATCAGTGATAAGAATGCGTAAAAGACAGACGCCATGATTCAGTATGAAACAATGAAGGCTCCCGAAGTAGCCAGGAAAACGTAAATGATCAAACTCTTTACTAACAAAACGCAAGTTCAACAAGGAGATCTCGGTTTCTGCCTATCATACCCCGGGGCAAGGTGAGGAGACTGGGCTCCGGGGCTCACTGCTGGCAAAGTCAGCAGAGAAATGCCTGTTCTACACACTATTGGTGAAAACAGTTGATAAGCCTTGAAATGTGGTAGTATTTTTAAAAAGTCTTTTCCACATTTTAAACCTTTGACTGGGGATGGCCACTGATCCTGACACATGGAGTTCAAACCCCTGCCCACCACAGTGGCAGGAAGTAGAGACCCTACTTCCACAGGTTGTCCTCTGACCCCCACATGTCCACCATAGGGGACACACATAACAAAATAAGTAAACAGATAAATGTAACACCTCGTTAAGTAACATCCTGTTTATAAATGCAAATAAAGCAATAATCAAGTTTTTATTAGGATGATCACTACAATGAGATGTTTTAATGTAAAAAACATAAAGAACTGCTTAAATATCCATTAAGGATGATAAACTGTAGTATATTCAAGGCTAGCTAGTTGGGATCTGCAAATTTTACATGTCTGTAGATGGCTCATGAGCCAAGAATCGCTTTTAAACTTTTAGATGGATTAAATAAAAAATTTTAAAACATAAAAATTATTGTGAAAATTAAATGAAATTCAAACTTCTGTGCTCACACATCAAATCCAGACAAGCCTAATTATCTGCTTCTGGGCAGGCAGGCCTCAGTCCAAGGGCAGGGAGAGTAACCGACAGAGGCCACAGGGCGCAGGCCCCGCAGAATTTACCAGCCAGCCCTTTGTTTCCTGTTTATTCAGATGGCAGAGTTCCAGAAGCCCACCGAGGCCATGGTAAGTCATACCGCCTTACCACGTCTCCACTACTGCCTGTCTGGAAAACATGGCTGGGGGAGAGGCGCCTCCTGGATAAAATGAGTGTGAGGCACCAGAGGCACCAGAGGCAAGCACAGTTAGGACAGAGCAAGCCAGAGGCAGGGCCTAAGCAGCAAGACAGCAACTGGGAAGGAAACTGCTCCAGCTAAACTGAGAGAAGTCCTCCCGAAGGCTCTAAATGAGAAAGGGCACAATGTCACAGCACACCCTCCTCATGTCCTTGTCAAAGAGCATGTAAGATCTCACTGTCACCATAGATTAAAAAGACCCAAAGAAGGGGCTGGAGAGATGGCTCAGTGGTTAAGAGCACTGGCTGTTCTTCTAGAGGATCCAGGTTCAATTCCCAGCACCCACATGGCAGCTCACAACTGCCTGATGTTGTCTTCTGGAGTGCAGATGTAAATGTAGACAAAATACCCACCACATACATTAAATAAATAATAAATAAATAAATAATAAATCTTTATAGAAGAAACTTTCTAAAAGCAAATACAATTAAAGAGAAAAACCTCAAGGTGGCAACCATATTTAGTAAGTTTCAAAACAATCCTGAAATATTCTCACTGGTTCCAGCCACCATTTCCAGCTACTTTAAAAAAGTACTAGGTATCTAGACCACATGAAATATTACACTGGAATAACTGAGAGTGGAGAGCACACAGTGGGTCTGTCTTTGTGAAGCAGGCCATAAGTTAGCAGAGCAGACATTAGACAGCTATACCTTGAAGCAGATGGCACAGGAAAGAGAAATGGGAGGAGCTAAGCACACAGACGGACAGTGGCAGTCAGCAGCATTCAGTAATAACTTACTGATTTCAGGATTTCCGATCTCCGTTTTGACTGAAGCACATTGATCTGAGGGAAGATGCACTTGGTTAGTCATTCACAAACGACACTAATGCAGAATGCGAGATTCTAAACATGCCTGGCCTAACGATCCCAAAACAAAGGAAAACAGAGCTGGTGTTTTTCTTCTGGCTTAAGGGAGTTCTGACAAGCATACCAATGAGCGAGCACTTAGCCACACTCGCCCTCAGTGCAGACACTGGTCGGTCCTGCAGATTACAGCATCCTCCTATGGGGCTGCTCTGACACCTGAGTTTGCCACACTTCCTCTTCCTCCACCCTCCTCATCTACTCAAAGATCAAGTTTCAACCACAGCCCCCGTGCAAATCTTCACCATTTACCACTTTTCAACTTCTCTGGACGCCTGTTTCCCTTCTTGACTTCCTACAGTTCTTCTCCACGAAGGAACCACAGTGATTTTCAAATATAAATGAGATATTGTGTCTAGTTTTAAACCCTGCAACCTCCTACCATGTCCACATGGGCCCGCTGTGCCGAGGTCCCTGCCACCCTCAGGAGCCTGGTCTTCTGTTGCTCTGCCCTGACTGTGTCCCACAGGTGCCTTTGTACTGGCTGGCTTACCACTAGTCTTCAGTACTTGGGTCTTCAACTGACCACCACCTTGTACACGTCTAACCCAGCACCTGATTCACTATCTAGTATATCAATCCTACTTACCGACAGTATTTATAACTACTCTTATTTGTTTCTCTTTGTTTGTTTGTTTGTTTAGACAGGGTTTCACCATGTAGCCTGGGTGTCCCGGAACTTACTTGAGAGACCAGGCTACTTCAAACTCACACAGATCCCCCTGCCTCTGCCTCCCTAGTACTTACTTTGTGTTTTCTTCCTCTGTCTTTTCCCAAAAGTTCCGAGTCCCCAACAATTGCAAACGCTAGCCCGCCGGGGTCCCCAGTGTAAGCTCTGTGAGACTGGGAGCTTATCCTCGGTTCCAGCCCCAAAGCAGAGCACAGTCTCGTGCCATAAGCATATGTTAAAGTAGTATAAGTATTTTAATTATGACTGACTTATCAAAATACCAGGAAATGATGAGATTTCTCGGGGGTAGGGTTGAAGCTGGGTTGGCAGAGTGTATGCCTACATGCTCAGAGGCCTGGATTAGATCCCCCGCCCTGCCCGAACCAGGAGGCAGGGTGCATGTCTATGATTTGTCTATGATCCCAGCATTGGAAACAGAGGCAGGAGGATGGGTTCGAGGTTCTCCCTGGCTACACAGTGGGTTGGAGTAGGAGGGCCTGCCTTAGCCAGGATCTTCTGCACCTGCAGAGACTCCTAACAAGTGTCTTCATCCGTTCTTAACAAACAGCTTATTTACACAATATGGTGACGATGCTCTTCACACCTTGCTAAGACTGCCCAGAGTACAGAACATTTTCAAATGTCCTCCTTGCTGAACTCTTGGTCTATTTTGTAAGGGAATTTTGAAACAGTCTTAAAAACAAGAACAGACCAAGAGAAATAGAAATCTAAATCCGACTCTCTTCCGTATCACTGGTTTCTTCTGTGTGTCTGCTTCCCAGTGTGCTCGGCTCTGAGGAGCACAGGGAACCCCCTTCTCTTACCCCTCCCTGCACCACCCCCACCCCCACTCGCACAGGTTGTAGGGAGACACTGCTCAGACCTGGGCTAATGCTTTCCTTCTGGGTTTTTCCTCTCTATTTGGAAATTTAAAAAAATAAAAATTCAAACTCAAGGAGAAGGGTAAATTCAAACATGTACGGTAGCTGAAATGCTTTACACTTTGGGTGCTTGTCACCTGTTATTCTCTAAAACAGCTACTTTTGCCAAAAACTAAAATGATCCAAGAATTCCCGTGAGACATTATTACGTAAACTCATAGTTAGAAGGGGGTGAGCTGAGAGGCCATCTTTGTGCTCTAAGATGACCTCTCAGGAAATACATAATTACTATGTTTAAGTTTGAAAATAATGGATATTTTAGCTAAACAGCATTACACATAAAGTCGATAGCATTACACCATTTGCTTTAAAAAAAAATCATGTACTACCTATTTTCCAACCACTGGATAAAAGCTGGAGACAATATAGGAGTCAAACTATAAGTGGCATGCAAGCACGAGGACCTGAGTTCAATTCCCAGAACCCTGGTGAACAAAAGCTAGCTTGTTGGCACATGCTTAACATCTCCACTTTGGAGAAGGAAAGAGAGCAAGATCCCTGGGGCTTTGCCAGTTAGCTGGCCTAGCCTAGGTCCAGGCAGGAAGGAGGGAGGAAGGGAGGGAGGGAGGGAGGAAGATATGGATAGATAGGGACATGTCCATGGCAACCAAGTTTGCCCTTTCTGTCCCCATAGAATATGTGCATCTGTGCCCGTGCGTGCTGTATCCATCCTGCATCTGCACGCCTGGACCCTAAGAAGACGATCTCTCCCAGGGGTGCCTGTGGAGCCAGTACAGCCCTGCCACTCAGCTTTTGTCTCTAGCCTCCAAAGGGAGTCATCACTCCAAGGGTCTTTGAATTCATCTTCAAGAGAGGCAGATTCCCTAAGAACAATCCATACCCGCCCGTGTGCTGTCTCGCTGTGGACTCCCTGAGAGGCTCTGCGGCTCACGTTTAGAAGCACTAAGAAAAGTCTTTAGAAAACTGACAAAAGGATACATATGCTCACTGCTGCCAGGAAAAACTAACACCATCTAAATCCAGGGCTCGTACATCAACTAAACTGAAACAGGAAAGCTACAGAATATGGGTAAGATATTATAACCCAATAGAAAGAAGAAATCAGAACCAAAGATATCTATAGCTATAGTGTGTGTGGGTGTGTATGCGTGCACACGTGCACGTGTGCACGGGCACAAAAAAAAGTGTACTAGAAAACTACTACTATTAGTTGCAAGACAAGAGGAGTCGCGGTACCTGCAGGACGTAGTCAAGCGCTATGTGCCGGAAGCATTTCCGCGTGGCCGTGAGAATGTTTGCAGCCTCTTCAACCTCGTGCTGTTTGTTTCTTTGAACTTGGGCATTTTTTACTAGTGCGTTTTCCTTTTCTTCACTGACTTTTTCAAATTGTTTCTTGGCATCTTTGAATTTTCTAAGATCTCTAAAAGATAAAAATTTAGTGAAACTTTCTTCAAAATAGCCTTAGAGTTTACTGTCACTTCCCCTAACGTGCTCCGTCAGACATCGGCAGTCACCGCTGACCCAGCTGAAGCATGCATCCTTCCAAAGGTCACTTAGCTGAGAAGTCTGGACAAAGGAAGTTCAGAGCCGGGACTTTTGAGAGTTGGGAATATTTATACAGACTGTGAGTTTCCACCTTAATCCAAAACTCAAAGATAAGAGCTCAAAAAGTTTCAGATTTGGACTATTTTAGACCCTTTTTTTTTTTTTTCAGAGATAGGGTCTCTCTGTGTAGCCCAGGCTGTCCTAGAACGTATTCTGTAGACCAGGCTGGCCTTGAACTCACAGAGATCTAGCCCCTGCTTCTGTTTCCCGAGCACTGGGATTAAAGGTGTGCCCCACCACAGCCAGCACAGTTTAGATTCCTAATTTTTAGCTTATGGAACTTATCACTCTGTGTACATAAATCCTCATAAAGTGAGCCAACGTTTCATTATGTAAATCTGTATGGTTCAAAATGGAAATAATGATAAAATTAATGTAACAGAAAGATAATTTTCTAAAGATAAATTCAAAACATGCACATGGTTTACTTGTGATCTGTTTTTTTTTTTTTTTAATACCAGTGTATGTAAGACTTCCTACAGAGAAATACAGATTTGAATGGCCTTTCCCAAAAATTAAAATTCATTCAGCTTCCGGATAAATCCTAAGGATCTGAGAGGTATTTTAAAACACACTTTTGCTTTTAAGAAACAATACTCAGAAGCACACCTCGGGCAACACACCTATCTAACACCTCTAGGAGGCTAGGAAAGAAGGCTGCTAACTCCAGGCCAGCCTGGGCGACAGAGCAGGACTCTCTCTGTCTCAAAGCACGTCTTAAAAAAAGGAAGCAAGAGAAACAATCTCTTGTTAAAGAAGCAAGAGAAACAATCTCTTGTTAGAAGAAATTAGTTAACACATAAAAGACAAAAATAAAGTCTTCAAGCACACATGTACACACGTATGTACAGAGCTGGTCTCAGTGAAGGCAGCAGACAGGCCTTGTAACAGTCTGAAAAGATGAAGCCCTGGCTCTCTGTGTCCTCAGCCATGTAACACATCTCTGCCACTACTTCTAATAGGAAGCTGACAAAGAAAGCTGAAGACAAACAGCTTTTAATTATAATAGATACATCTAAAAACTCTATGACTTTTGTAAACACTCCAAAGTGTTTATATGTGCATCTAAGAGTAAAGCATTATGAAGCAACTCATAAGCGCTGCTCTGAGACATCTTTGTAGCATAAAGCCTAACCCATGGGCTGGGGCTGTGGAACTGCAGGCAGAAGACCCTTGCTTAACACGGAAGGCTGGGAGGCAGGGGGTGTCCACCGAGGTGCTGTCTGCACAACCCCAAAGCCAAAATTAACTACTCACAGCAACAGATAATGCTATTTGACCCTACTACTGTATTATAATGTCCCTTACTTATCTTTAATACTGTGCCCGAATTAACCTGATACTTGCATGAACTCTCAGCTAGAAGCTGTAGAAAAACTAGATTCTTAATGTGGAAAAGAAGTTTTCCTTAATTTGGAAAGTTCGAACTTAAATTTTTTACTTCTAGTTCAATTTTATTTTGTATGTAAACAGGATACAACTCTCCCAAATCGTCACAGGTTACAACAATTTCTGTGGCTCATTCTTATCTATTACATTATCTTCTCTTCAAAGACAATACCATATCGAGACTAGACAACAGTAAGTATTTCAACCCCCACCCTTGGGGCTTTTAAATTATTACATTTGTATCTTCAGTGAGAAAACTGTCTGGACTCTCATATGCTCAAGTTGACTCTGATTCTCTCACAGACTCAGAAGAAATGAAACACACTCGACAAAGCAAACATGCCAGTATTTTCAGAAACTTCAGACCCATAATTTTCTTTTAGCATCTTCAGCCACATCCACGGCCACACCCCAGCCCCCAACCACTACCCAAGCCCCGCCCCCACAGCAGCTGGCTGGTTTTTCCTCCACCCACCATTCACCCCACCCTCTTAACTATGGAAGACTTACTCTTTGACAAAGTTCTGAAGCTGGGCCTTAATTGATCTCTGGGTTTGGTCAAACAGAATCTAGAAAGTAAAACATAAGGTTGAATGTTAGAAAGAAAATGGGATGTAAACACCACGTTGTCTTGACAACACCCCACCCAATTCAATGACACCTCATTTCTTACTGAAGACCATGAAAGTGATATATGAAATTGAAGCCAGTTTAGAGCCAATTCTACGAGCCTCAAAAATAACTTGCTTTCTTCACTACAGAAAAGCAAACAATTTCAATTCCTCTTCAGACTTTGGAAGCCAACCCACAGCAACGCAAACCCCTTTCTCCTCTTTCCCCACGCCAGCTAAGAACAGCAGCAGCTCTGCCTGGCCCAGCCGGGAGTTTCCACTGGGAAGACTTGGGACCAGAAACAATGGCTGAATTGAATTCCAGTCAGCATTACACAGTCCTGTTGGTCAAAGCACAGCTTTGAGCAGAGAGAACAAAATCCCAGTCCTCAGAACAGAGCTCTGTCCAGGTGTTACGGTGCCCCGGGCCCAGTGCTGATGCCTCCCTACAGAAATTCCAAGTACTTTCAGAATTGTCAGAATGACTTCAAATTCTGGATTTGAAATAGAGTGAGAAGAACAGAGGCTGGAGAAACAATACACAAAACAGTCAAGAAAAACTTACAAATAATTCTAATTAAAATACTGCATCTGCCCAATTTGCTTCCAGAAAAAAAAAAAAAAAAAAAAAAAAAGATCTTTTTTTCTTGTATCCTATTAAGCCCAACATAAGCAAAAGAAACTATAGAAATCAAAACGGAACTAAATAGAAAATTGATAAAGACAAAAATCAATAAAACCAAAGCATGGTTCTTTGAGATTATAAAAATGGTAAATGCAGAGCGAAGGCTATGACCAGAAAATAAAAAGGGAGCAGCCCCCACAAGGCAACTTCTGCAAGACTGCTCAGGAAAGTGTCCCTAAAGAGAAGGCCAGGTCACTGCAGGTGGGTGGAGTGACTTGATGCAGTCAGCTAAGATTATCTGACTAGTAGCTGCTGTCCTGAGAACCCAGGCTCTGCTAGGAACCACATGGCACCAGTCAGCTTTCCAGGGAAGGGATGCTAGGATGGAGCCTGCAAGGTGGGCACTGTAAAGGAGGTGGCTCACCAGCCCGCTGTCTCTTTAAGACGCAGTTCTCATTCAGTGCCATGCCTATGATGCTCTTGTGGAGGCTCAAAAAATCTTTTTATTCTGTCTGGAGGATGAAGACTTATATGAACACATCTATCTAGCCAAAGCAATAAAGGGAACTAAAAAGTCACAAATGTTGGCTATTTAGGAGGCAGGGTATGGCCTTACCATAGGTAGCTATTGAAAGGATAATGTGTGTTGTCGGGAAATAAGTCTAAGCCTATAGAACACTCAACAGAAAAAGAAGCACATATGTTTTTGAAACACAAAATCTACCAAAGCTCACTAAAAAGGAATCAGTAGCTAGGGACTTAGGAAATAAAACTTGTGATTTAAAACCCCCATTTCTTGTAAGGTAAAGGTGGTCTTGGATGGCGCTTAGCCATCCAATCCAACAGCAACTGCTGCTATTTATCCATAAGAAGGCCTTGGGCTCACAGAAACATCAGAGGTTAAGTTTCTACAGCAGCTGGACTCACAGCTGCTGACAATGGTGAATGCCCGTCACCGTGGAACATCTCACAATGCACACAAACAGATGAAACTCGGCGCACTTGGCTACCAGGTAAGTGAATCCTAGTCACACCACCTCACAGGCTCTCATTTACATGACCTTTAGGAAAAAGCAAAGCTACAGGTATAGAGAAGAGATCAGCAGTTTCCCTGGAGATGAAGAGGGCAGCTGGCAGGAGGAAGGACACTGCAAAGGTGTGCTGGGGGAGGGGCTGACAGATGCCGCCTTATCTTGACTTTAGCCGCAGGACGGGACCTCTAAAGCTCCACGCCACAAGAGGTCAGTTTTCATACATGTAAATTTAAAATAACAAATATGGACAGAGTGGCCTTCTTACCAACTCAGTGCACTTTCTTTAAGTGCAAAAGATGACATTTCACCAAAAAAAAAAAGAAAAAAAAAAAAAAAAAGGAAAAGCAACTTAAAACTATTCCATTTACACCTGCAAAAGGCCCAGAAGTGCTGCCCCCAAGAATTTTAAAGAACACACACACCAAGTATGTAACACAACTGCAGCTCACACATGCTGGTGGAGACAGGTGTGATCAGCTTTGGAAAACTGTCCCCAAGTTTTGAGGTTTTGTTCTCTTTAATGATAGTCAGATTTTAAGGAATGTAGTATTTAAAAGAAATTTTAATATTGAAAATGAACATTTATATTTGATAAAATTATTTTCTTTATTTTTTTCTTAGCATACAACTCCTTCATTATGCAAGTAGTACAATTTCACATGCCATCCTAGAAATGAGCTCACTGCCCCTAGACATTTCTACATACACAAATGTTATCCACAGATGTGTATATATTAAATATGTATGCATGTATGTATTTAGCCAGTAACTGTATCAATAATAGCCAAAACTAAAAAAAACAAAACAAAAAACAACCAACCAACACAATGGCCCACTGTGGTAAGCAAAATAGGGCCACAATTTTCTAAAGTTTTTTTCCTTTTGAGACAGGGTCTCTCTGTATAGCTCCAGTGTCCTGGAACTTGTATGTAGAGCAAGTTTGCTTCCAAATCAGAGCTCTGCTGGCATTAGAAGGGCGTACCACCACAGCAGGCACATTTTTTTTTCCCTTTCCTGAGATCTGATGCCAGGCTGGCCTCCAACTGGATTACAACACTCCAGCCCCCTGGGTCACCCAGGTAGCTCTGACTAAAAGGCCACAGTAAGTACTTCACCTAGAACATCCACAAACTCTTTGGCAATCCTTGCTTCAAAAGCAGACCTTCATTCGTTTCTCAGGTGGGAGCTGTCGCCTGCTTCTTCTAAACAGTCATATAGACTTGACAGTGTGACCTCTGGGACTGGGTCACAGCAGGCACTGACATTTCCTTTGCCCTTGCTTAGGTCACATTTGGAGAGTAACAGACTCTGTTGTCATTAGGACACTCATGCAGTCCTGCAAAGAAGGTCCTTGGAAGACAGCAGTGGTGGCACACAACTTTGATACCAGCCCTCAGGACTCAGATCGGATCTCTGGGAGCTCCATGTGAGCCTGGCTTACAGAGTGAGTTCCAGAGCATCCAGCATACACTGAGAAACTGTGTTGAAAAAAACAAAGAGAGAGGTGCAAGAGGGAGTGGGGAGGGGTCCTAGGTAAAGAACTTGGGCCTCTGGCTAAGAGGGATATGATTAAAACCCGTTGGACATGGACCCATTGGCCCATGTGAGAACCTGAAATGCAAAGTCCCAGCCCCAATACTTATGCAGCATCCAGTGAAAGACATCAAGACATCAAGCCAGAGCCACCCAGTGACATCTCCCAAACTCCTAACTCAGAGAACTATAAGGTAACAGATGTTATCTTAATCCTTAAATTCAGGGCTAGCTGAAATACACTGATGGATAATATAGTCACTGGGCTGGAGAGATGGCTCAGCAGTTAAGAGCACCAACTGCTCTTTCAGAGGTCCTGAGTTCAATTCCCAGCAATCACATGGTGGCTCACAACTATCTGTAATGGGATCTGATGCCCTCTTCTGGTGTGTCTAAAGAGCTACAGTGTACTCATATAAATAAAATATATCTTTATAAAAAAAAGATAATATAGTCATCAACAAGTGAGTGCTATATGAGTGGTGGCGCACTCATACACTGCAATGTCACAAAGCAATAACAAGAAGCCAAGCATTATACACACAATATGACCGCGTCTCAAAATAACTGAGTGAAACATACTAGACCCCCAAAATCAACCAGACTGCAGACCAAGAACTGACTAGGAATGAGGGCTGAGGACAGAGATGGAATTACAAAATCGCCAAAGAAAACTATGGGGCACAGAATACAGCAAAGCTTACCACAATCTGTAATGGTGCAGTATGTATCCTACTCACTGGAAGAGTGAGTGTATACCAGAGGAAAAATGTATTCTGAAACTGGAACTTTTCATCCACACCCTCTAAAACACTGCACTCACAAAATACCAATGTATACGCATTTGATTAGCAAGAGCAGTATTTTAAGAAAGTCATTAGTCTCACTGTGTCTTTCTGAAACATGACATCATATGTAGTCCAGGCTGGTTGGAGGGAGATTCACTATGTTGCCCAGGTTGCCTTCGCGCATGTAGTCTTCCTGCCTCAGACTCCCAGGCATGCACCACTGCATGTGGCTAGCCTAGGGATTTATATTTCATCCTTCACAGTGAGGCTGCTAACACATGGACAACTAAATACAAGCTGTCTCCTCTGCCGATGTCAAGGCATACACTATCCAACAACAAACTTTCCCTATGCTCAACTGCAGGACAGATCAGTCTCAGTTAGTTGGCTAGAGATCCATCTCAATTCCTAGTCACTGATCTATACTTGTCTTAGTCAGTGTTTCTATTCCTGCACAAACATCATGACCAAGAAACAAGTTGGGGAGGAAAGGGTTTATTTGGCTTACACTTCCATACTGCTGTTCATCACCAAGGAAGTCAGGACTGGAACTCAAGCAGGTCAGGAAGCAGGAGCTGATGCAGAGGCCATGGAGGGATGTTCTTTACTGGCTTGCTTCTCCTGGCTTGCTCTCTTATAGAACCAAGACTACCAGCCCAGAGATGGTCCCACCCTCAAGGGGCCTTTCCCCCTTGATCACTAATTGAGAAAATGCCTTACAGTTGGATCTCATGGAGGCATTTCCTCAACTGAAGCTCCTTTCTCTGTGATAACTCCAGCTGTTTCAAGTTGACACAAAACTAGCCAGTACAATACCCTACACTTAGGTATACATTTCTTGTCATAGGCTAAAAGTAAACAGTGACAATAGCCATCAAGAGAAAACTAAGGCTCGCTTCCATTTCTAGAAATTTAACACTGCTGCTGTGAGCAACCATGGACAACAAATAACCACCAAAAGTTTTCTACTAGTTATAGATCCGTCTCACGTAACTACAGAGCAGAAGACAGGACTTGGGAACCAGTGCTCACAGTCAAGCTGTTTCCCCTTTGGGCAGGGGCCTCAGTAAAGCAACATTCTCTCTGCTGTACTCAAGGAAAGATGAAAGCTGAGATATACATGGAAGATGGCAGACAAACCACTTCAGAAAGTCAGCAGGGAAACAAAGACAGACAAGAAGACAAGCCTGCTACAGACCCGCAGGTAGCACCGGCCCTGCTTCCAGTCCAGGCCACTGACTGAGACAATGTGTTGTAAAAGCTTTATGATTCCTATTATCCAGGGACCACACTGCTCCTACCTGGTGACTGTAGAGGACACAAAGGCATTATCGCTCTTTCCAGAATTGAGTAAGGGGCAAAGTTATGGCTTCTGGCCCTGTAGGATCACTGAATCTTTTGAGCAATCTCATTAGGCCCTTAATAAAGAACTAAAATAATCAGTAGGCTCTTCTCTGTAGCCCTCAGTAGTTAACAGTCCTGTGAGTTACTGTTATTCTTGTGATAAAGTAACTGACAAAGTCAACTTAAAGAGAATTTATTCTGACTCCATCCCAGCAGGAGAGGGATGGTGGTGGGAGAGGACATAGCTGTGGCAGCAGGAACGTGAGACAGTCACAGTGCAGCTGCAGTCAGGAAGCAGAAAGACATAAACCGTGGGTGGCACTCGGCTCCATCTCCCCTCTTCCCCGTACATCATTCCTAGACCCCAGCCCATGGGTGGTGCTGTCCACACTCACAGTGGCTCATCACTCCTTAAACCATCCTTACATCCACACAGGAGTGCCTCCTAGGTGACTATAGATCCCGTGAACGACACCCAAGCACATCACTTTAACCATAATGTGCCACCCCTAGCTTTCTAATTCATCCAACTTCCAAAGTCCCCTCAGAGTTACCAGATCCAGCACTGCTCGAAAGCCCAGTGCCACTCATAAGACTCAGAGCACGTCTTAACTTTGAGGCATAAAATAACAATAAATAAGTTAACTATTTCTAATATGTAATGAGTCGAATAGGTGTTCTCGCTCTAAAATGGAGACACTAGGGACCTGGCAAGGATCAGACAAAAGCCCAGTTGTGAAAACATAAAATTCTGCAGCCACACGTCCAACAGCTCAGGCTCTTGGCAGCTTTCAGGTTCGAATGACCTTGGGTAGCTCCTTCGGCTCTCTCTCTCAGCTTGGCACCATCTGGTCCCTGCAACTTTCTTCTACTGTTATACCAGAGTACTGGCATCTCCAGCCTCTGGGGTCTCCACTTAGGGTTCATTTTCAAAAGGACTTCCTTGCATGGACTCCAACCTTGCTTCAGCAGTTTCTAGAATTTTGCAAGGTGCCACAACCCAAAAATTGGCACCAATATGGACAGTGCTAGCAGGCTCTGATGTAGTCAGGTGCCCTCTACCACATCTGGACCTCTCTGGACCTCGGTGGCTGGACATGGAGAAATAAACACTTGCCTAGAAGGTTGTTTCCACACAAGGAAATCCTTCCCAGGTGTTCTCATTCTTTCTCCTTTTCACATGCTGTATAGATCCTTTCATGGTGGGGTCTCACTAAGATTCTCCATCTATTATCCCAACAGACACCCTTAACGGTGCTCATCTCTCTAACAGTCACGGGGCTTTCTCCATGCTCTGCTTGTCCAGGACTGTAAATCTGCCACACTCCTCACCAAAGTCCATGTTTTTCACACTCTTCCATTCTACCTGTGGCTTCTCACTATACATTAGAGCAGAGCAATAAGCCGTAACCATGACGCAGCCTAAATGTTGTGCTGCCCTGAAATGTCTGCCTCCAATCTGGTTAGTGCCCTGCTCTTTAGCTTAGTCTCACTTCTCAGGGCACAGACAGAGGATAGACTGCTTTCCAGGATGCAACATGAATGGGTTCTAGCTCAATTCCCAAGACTCCTGAAGAGGGGGTGGGGGAGTCTATATACAAATTAGCATGGGCAGAAGATGTGGAAAAAGTGGAACAAATAAACGTTGGTTTACCTGTTGAAACTTGTAATTCTCTGCAATCTTGTGAGCAGTCTACAATGCCCACAATCCTAGCAGTACTCTGAAGGGCCCAAGTGCTCCTACACCCTCCTGCAAACCAGTTCTAAACCTACCAAGCATGTGACCAGATTTATCACAGCATCAGTCCGGCTTCTTAGAACCAGTTTTCTGTCTTAGGTTTTCTCATCACTCTGACTAAGGTGACCTAGGAAGGAAGGGTTTATATTCTGCCACAGCGGGAGGCAAGCCACAGCAAAGAGAGTGGCTCTCACACGTGGCAGGGGTGTGAGACACATTTGTTATTATAAAGCAGAGGATGGATGCTGGTACTCAGTTTGCATTTGCCTCTTTATTCTGTCCCTGGGAGAGTCGCACCTACATTCAAGTGCGATTCCTTCCTTGGTCAGACTCTCCGACAGATTTGACTCAGAATCCAATCAACTGCCCATGAAGATTCACTAATACAAGTCTCAACCAACCAACAGGTGTTTATTTGTTCTCCATCTCTGCCCATGCTAATCTGTCCACAGACCTTTTTGTACCTCTTCAGGCAATGGTTTTCTACTGGGTTAGGTATTAAAATCAAATTGTTAGCAGAGGGCTAAGCATGATGGCACACACCAGAAATTCCAGCATCTGAAAGGCTGAGACAGAAAGGCCAGGAGTTCTAGGCCAGCCTGATCTGCCTGACATCTCAAACTCACTAGAAATGCAGTCACAGCAGATAGCAGCACACCTGTGAGCCCGGCTGTGAACAGGAAGCAGAAGCAGAAGATCACAAACGCAAGGCAGCCTGGGAATGTAGTGAGCTGAGCCAGCCTGGACTATCTGAGACCCTGTCGGGAAAAGAGGGAAGGGAAAGGGAGATTAGAGGGGAAAGGAAGGAGGAAAGAGGAAAAAGGAAAAAGGAAAAAGGAAAGGCAAGGGAGTGAAGAAGGGAGGAGGAGAGAGGCCGGGAGGAAGGGAAAGTGGGTCAGGAGAGAGGATCAAAATCCACATTTACTAAAGTCTTCAAGTAGCTTGTTTCTACAGTTACATTAAACTGCAGATAAGGATGGCCTGAGGTGATTGACAGGGAAAAAAAAAAAAGCAAAGACTGAAAGACAAGCCACACATTTCTGGATTCCCCATCCTTCCTACCAAAGATTCTGACCTTAATTAGGTCGGTTTGCAAATCTGCCCCATATCTGACTGCACTGAGAGGAATCTGCCAGCAGCAGCCTAATCATTGACTCATGTCCACTCACTCAGAAAGTCGCCTCTGGTGGGTTTCACAGCTCCAGAAAGAGGCAGACAATTGAGCGGTCCGTAATAGCAGAAGTCAGCACAGTTCCTCTGTAAAGGCTATACAGTAAGGAGTGGTTTACTCATTTAATATGCTCTGACCATCACAATCATGCAACCTTGTCAGGAATATAATACTCAAAGAAATGAGTAAAATAAATAAAAAATAAAAGCAAGGGACTAAATTTGGCCTGCGAGCCATAGTGGACTCTAAGAGTGACTTTCAAACTGGCTGCTGGCCTCTCTGATAACATAGATCTGGAACTGGGGATGAGGCCTTACAGGTCCAACAGTTCACAGGTGATGCTGGTGATGCTGGTGATGCTGGTGATGCTGGTGATGCTGGTGATGCTGGTGATGCTGGTGATGCTAGTGATGCTGGTGATGCTGGTGATGCTGGTGATGCTGGTGATGCTAGTGATGCTGGTGATGCTGGTGATGCTGGTGATGCTGGTGATGCTGATGCTACTGGGCCAGGGACCACTATTTACAAAGCAGAATCTCTGATGTACATATGAACTCAGAGACTGTTGGCAGCACACACAGGGCCTGCACAGGTCCAAGCCAGATGGGATTCCAGTGCTAAATAAGAGGGGGAAGTAGACACAAGCTCCTCTCGCTAACCAAGAAGCTACCTCCAACTGACAACCACTTACAAAGAAAAAATTCATTTTCTCCAATGGAGTCTCACCAAGTATACAAACCTTAATTGTGCAAGCCCCATGCCCAGCAGTTAAGGGCCAGCACAAAACAAACTCATTGTTATTTCTGTAGATTTTTCAATCTTGCACATTTTTTATCTCAGTGGTTTTTTTTGCTCGTTTATTTTGTGGTTTCTAAGCGTGCGCGCGCGCACGTGTGTGTGTGTGTGTGTGTGTGTGTATGTGTGTGTGTGTGCGCGCGCTTCTATATTTCTTTAATTTACATACTGTTTTGTTGTTTGTCTTTGCCTTTTTGTTTTTTGGAAAGTGGAGAGGTGGGGATCTGGGAAGAGATGAGGGGCAGGAGCCATGATCAGAATATACTGTATGGGAAAAAAAATATTTCCAATTTAAAGTATAAAAAAATTAATTAAAGAAAAGAATCAGGATCTCAAATTTCACTAGTCATTCTCAGAATCACCTAGGGTACTTTAAAGTGACTGAAGGTAAGAGTTCTGTTATGGGTGTCATAAATAAATGTAGGACAATTTACTACAGCAAGTTTCCCAACATACATACAACTAAACACCATATATTAGAGTTTAAAACTGTGGTCAGCTGTGTACTGACAGCCAAGAATTCTCCCACATCTGCAGAAGCATGTCACTGTACAACCCAGATTTAGACTTAATCTTCTTATCTTGAATTTGACCTGACTGTGAATCTTGCTGTTCGATCAAAAGATTGTAGCCCAAAGGGGAAGCAACTCAACTTCTAGATTGTGGTCTTAAGAAAGAAGAGGTGCTAGACACCCAGCCAACTCCAGCCGGTCTTAGCACCAGACAAGTTGACCCTCTAGTCACCCAGTACCCAGCCAGACCAGGAGCAGAGGCAAGCTGGCCATCTCACATCCTGCCCAATAAACACGAGTGTGCATTCGAAGTTGCCAAGTACTGGAGGGGATGTCAGATACTGGAAGATACTGTCAGCCACACACAAGATGCTGACGGTTATGTTCTATAAAAATTTTAAAAGCTAGCCAGGCAGTGGTGGCGCATGCCTTTAATCCTAGCACTGGTGGGAGGCAGAGGCAGGCAGATTTCTGAGTTCAAGACCAGCCTGGTCTACAGAGTGAGTTCCAATATTGCCAGAGCTATACAGAGAAGCCCTGTCCAAAAAAAAAAAAAAAGCTGTAAACCACATGATACAACTGCGGTTACCAGCTGCTGAGCTCTATTTAGAAGCTATGAGATGACCTCCTCTGCTAACTTTCGAAGTTAAAAGAGCAGTTCTTCTTTTGCCAAAGCTACAGACCTCATCCCTTTTTGTCTCCATTCTGAATTATCGAAAACTATCAAGGCTCTTGGTCCTAACTCAGGACTACTGCTTGTCATTATTTCTCGAATTCTCCCTAACAGTGAAGTGTGCAAGCGGACGTACTCTTCAGCATGATTAAGCTGTGCCGGGGGATTCTGTACGGTAAACTCATCTTCAGGCCAGCTGTTGCTTCTTGGCATTTTTAACTGGCTTGTGGTGATGGCTAATCAAAGCCTCTCCTGACAAAATTTCATTCTTTATTTTTAGTTATTGAAAAATGTATGTATGCAAATGGAACTAAATCCACATATAATATTTTCAGAAAGTATAGTTCTAGAGACTCAAAATCTTTCCTGAAAAATCTACTTTCTAGTTATACATGTAACACTAAAGTGAGCTAATACTTTGTTTTATTCACTAATTAATTTTATATATAAATATAATTTATTTAAATTATAATACACAGTATGCACAGCCACACAAAAACTATTGCCAACCTGTAAACCTTACAGCATGCATTCGTGTGTCTCACTGCTAAGCAGATCTATCTCACCACTGACTCTGCACACTGAACAACTTCTTGTTGATTACACCCAAAAGGCAAATACAGTCGTTCAAGGTTATCTCCCTCAACCTAACAAAAAGCTATTAAATAGGTCAATGGTAATAATGGCTCATCATACTTAAATCCAAGTGATTATTTCCTATCAAAAAGACATATATGTAAATAGACACATATACGCTAAGCTTCTGCAACATAAGATAAGAAGCACCCTCCTTCCGGAGACTGGACACGCCAGAGCAAGCAACCGCTTACGTGATTCCTACTACAAGCTAAGGCCGAAATAACTCTTAGGACTGCAGAAATTACACTATGAAATCAGACTATGATATGACAATGTTTTCAGGGCCTAGAGAAATGGCTTGGTGGTTAAGAGCACTGGCTGCCTCTCCAGAGGACCCAGGCTTGATTCCCAACACCCACACAGTGATTTACAACCATCTGTAACTCCAGTTCTAGGGAAGTCTGATGCCTTCTTCTGACCTTTCTAAGTACCAGGCATGCACATACATGGAGGCAAAACACTCATACACAAAATACACATACAAATAAATACATCTATTTTCCCCCTTTCCAAATATATCTATTTTTAAGACAGAAGACTGTCCGTGCCAGTTTTTGAAAAAGCTAGCCACAACTACAATAAATACTGATCTATAACTTCAGCTGCATATAACCAGCCCAACTCTCTCCCCATCCCTCAAAAATGACACAGACTCAAAGTGGGAAAATAACTTTAATGGGTATTATTTTATGATATTAAGCTTATTATGGGGGATAGAGTATCATTTTATAGTGGTGTAGCCATTGGTAAACTATGCATAAAATGAATAAACGGTCCAGTAAATAACCCTCTACCCACAGCTCAAACAAGCAGTGATAATGAAACTCCGTGGAGAAAGGTTTATTATACTAGAATTGGAAATAAAGCAAACTCACTTTCCTTCCCCACCATCCACACATATGGAGTATTTTATATCCACCGAATATCAAACCAATCAGGTCCTCAAGTGAGTCAGCTCCTAAGACTGGCGCTTGAGTTGCCACCAGGCCCAGCACCCTACTCACACATACTTACTGTGTGGAAATTGATCATTTCCTGAAGACTGTCAGAAAACTTGGTCAAACTTGTCTGTGAGAAAGAAACCAAAGGAAAAGCAAATCATTTACCAGCTACTAAAATCCGTCACAAAAATGTTATGGTCACATTTCTGACAGAGGAATCAAACTGTCCTGTAAACAGAAACATTTACTTGCAAGGACAATCTCACGGGCTCACTGGACATGCCCTGCAGCGGCCATGCCTACTACAAGTCTACATGTGACAACAGGCAGAGGCCTGGAAAACCAAAGACTTAGCCCTGACCCATCCACAGTGTGCATTACCCTAAAGGTTTGAAAGCATCAGTAGTGTGCCCTGCGAGCAAATGGGTCAAATAATTATCAAAACATACCTGCTACTTCACTATATAGTTTTCATCATGGAAAAAAAAATCAGTAACACTACAGAATATTGAAAGGGATCCAGCCAGGCATGGTGGCACACGCCTTTAATCCCAGCACTCGGGAGGCAGAGGCAGGCAGATTTCTGAGTTCGAGGCCAGCCTGGTCTACAGAGTGAGTTCCAGGACAGCCAGAGCTACACAGAGAAACCCTGCCTCAAAAAACCAAATCCAAGGCCAGGACAGTCTGCAGATCAAGTTCCAGAATAGCCAAGGCTACACGGAGAAGCACAGTCTCCAAAACAAACAAGCAAGCAAACAAACAAACAAAAAAATCAAATCAAGAGAAAACAACGGGAACTACAGAACATGGCTCCAAGGAATGGCAGCTCTTCTGCTGGGCTTTTCCATTTGCTGTAACCGTCAATAAGGTTAAGTTAGCACACAATCACATGCTGTTCTGTTGCGCCCATCACTGTACCCATAATTTTAGTGATACCAACCTCAACCACAGCATCATTGCTAGAATACTGGGCCAGGTCTCGGATCCCATTCATGAACTGTTTATTTGCAACACAAAAGGCTTTGCCAGTGTCAATCATCGCGATACACAGTTTCACAAGCTGAAAAAGAAAAAAAGAAGGGATGAGAAGGGAGTGATCATGTAGTGCCTTCACTGAAGAACGGTTTGCCATTGTAACATGAGATAGCCTATTCAATACAAATTACAGTTCATCAAAAACTAGAAATTGTTGAGAGAATTTTTCCTTTGCTTTACATAGTAAATGCACAGGAAAAATTATACCAAAAAGCCAACGTTTTAGAACCCAGAGGTGATCTGACAACATCAAGTCAAATTCAAATCCATGATTTAAGCTCATAAGTGTTTATTACATCACCTAGAAGAGGAGCCAGGACGGAGCTCAGCAGTAGAGCACTTGCCCACATGAGAAGCCCAGAGTTCAGTTCCTGGCACACACACACAAAACTACGTGGTAAAAGAAAGGAAGGGGTAAGGGGGCGGCAGTGTGGTGACAATGTGACTAGATGGGACTGTGGGAGCCTGGGGCAAAGCTGCATACACCGAAATCATAGCTTACTTGTGCTGCCACCAACGCCGCCATCAGACAGATGTCTGAGATGATTAAACAACCTCTGCTAGGGACCACTAGAAAAAAAAGGATTTCTTCCCCAATGCCTGTTTTGGGCATTGTGTAAAGCCTCGGAACTGAGCCTGCACCAGTCTCTCTGGCTCCTTCTCCCTCATTTATGCCTTCACTGTGGCTCAGTCATGTGATACCTGTGTGGTGTGCACAGCACTGTGGTCAGATACACAGACCATGTGATACCTGTGTAGTGTGCACAGCACTGTGGTCAGATACACAGACCATGTGATACCTGTGTGGTGTGCACAGCACTGTGATCAGATACACAGACCATGTGATACCTGTGTGGTGTGCACAAACACTGTGGTCAGATACACAGAGCTAGGCTGCAGCTTGCTTGTAGAGGCTGCTTCGCATGCCAGAGGCTCAAATCCAATCCCTAGCACCAAAAATAAAGACAGCTCAACCACGGGTAACAATAGCATCCAAAACATAGGGAAAAATCAGGCTTCTAAAAGTACTAATGTTTTTATTGAAATGGAAATCCTTTTGCATGCTTAGAAAATGGCTGCAAGAACGCATAAAACCTAGGTCAGAGTGCTTCTCTAGCAAAGGAACAGATAGTGAGCAACTCTCATGGGTACACCTCTTTGCCTTCGAATTTTGTTCCAGGTAGGTAATGTTACTCAACAAATTAAATATCAAACATAATTAAATTTAAATGAGAGGCTAATACATAGTACAATATGATTAACACAGGATTTTCAGGTAGATCTATTCGGATTCAAATCCTAAGGCCACCTACGAGGGTCTAGGTGACCTCAATTTAACAAACCTTCTTTTCCTTATCTGTGTAATATGTAACAATGATATGGTATGAACCCACAAGAAGCTTCTATCCAGAGAGACCACAAAAACTACCTCAGCAAAGCAACTGCAGGTGCATGGCACTGCGCAGCAGAGGGTCTGCCTCCCATGGGCGAGCTTTCTCACTGATACTTGTCCTGCGGGCCAGCTTTCTCACTATCCTTGTCCCGTGGGCGAACTTTCTCACTGATATCTCACTGATACTTGTCCTGCGGGCGAGCTTTCTCACTGATCCTTGTCCCGTGGGCGAGCTTGCTCACTGATCCTTGTCCTTCGGGTGAGCTTTCTCACTGAAATCTCACTGATCCTTGTCCCTCGGGTGAGCTTTCTCACTGATATCTCACTGATCCTTGTCCCTCGGGGGAGCTTTCTCACTGATCCTTGTCCCGCAGGCGAGCTTTCTCACTGATCCTTGTCCCTCAGGCGAGCTTTCTCACTGATCCTTGACCCTCGGGCGAGCTTTCTCACTGATATCTCACTGAGTCTTGTCCCGAGGGCGAGCTTTCTCACTGATATCTCACTGATCCTTGTCCCTCGGGCGAGCTTTCTCACTGATCCTTGTCCCGCAGGCGAGCTTTCTCACTGATCCTTGTCCCTCGGGCGAGCTTTCTCACTGATCCTTGACCCACGGGCGAGCTTTCTCACTGATATCTCACTGATCCTTGTCCCGCGGGCGAGCTTTCTCACTGATCCTTGTTTCTGTTTTGCTTTATAGGAAGCAGAGGTGGCAGATAAGGGAAAGGAGAGAGGCAGCTGAGGGTTTGCACAGAAAAAGATACATTACTGCAAAAGAGCAGGTTGCTTCTAGACTAGGAAAGAGAGGTAAAACCATTCCAACCAATCAGAGCACCATGTCAGTCTTAGAATGCAGAGGAGGGAAAGGCACCCGGCATCTCAGGACACTGAAGCTATACCAAACACACTGTACCTTCATGGTGCAGATTACATCATTAAGATTCACACAAGGGGACCCTACTGGGCATAGTGGTGCCTGCAGCATAGTTCTAAGAGCCTGAGGCAGGAGAATCACTAGCATGGGGGGGGGGGGGGGGTTGAAAACTAGCCTAGACAACAAAATGAGACTCTTGTCTCAATAATTAAAAAGTATAAGCATGCTTACTTTGTTTTACTTGTCTTAAGTGAAAGCAGCCAATGTTATGTGACTGACTGATACATGATCCCATTGATTAAAACTATTCAGACGAGACAACCCACAGGGACAGAAACAAGCTCAGGATACACAGGACAGAGGGAACCTAGAAGCAGCAGCAGGCTCCTTTTTGGGGAAGAGGGAAATGTCCTGGAATTAGACCAAGGTAATGACGTCCAACATCGTGACTACACTAAAAACCATTTTAAAATACATTCTTTATGTTAGGTGAATTTTATCTCAATGAAAAAAAAAAGGATCTCCCCTAAAAGTATAATGAAATAAATTTTAAAATGATCCACAGAGGATGACAGTGGTAACGTTATTTGTGGCTAACTAGATATCCTGTGCTCATGCAGGGCGGCTGCTACCATCAGTGGCATCTACAATGTCCCCCATCTTGTCCCGCCCAAACTATAAATAAATAAGTAAATAAATAAATAAATAAATAAATCCAAAATGCTGCCACCCACCTTGCCCCCAGCCCATCCCTGGCCTGGCCTGCGTGAGGCTGATGCCTGTGGCTGTGCCAGGCTGCACATCCGGCCTGCCCTGGATCACGGTTATTCTGATCCAGATCCTGGTATTTACGGCATTAAGAAAATGGCCTGAATTGTTCACGGAGTTTCTCACCAGTATGTCTAAAAGCACGCAATCTACCAATGATGACCACTAAGAGGTAGACAGTTCTTCAGTCAGCTGTAGATTGCCTTCGTCCTGACAACCTGACAAGGTCCTGAACTACGTGTGGGTGATACAGACTTCCATGAAGGAGGGCGTGGATGATGTCATTGGGTCAGATGCTTGGTACCCAGTTCTCAGATGAACTCTGTTCTCAGAAGCGTGATGTCAGGTTAAAAATAATGGTCAAAGTGTGGGATCAGATTAAACTGCCCACTGGAGACGATCGGGATGACAGAAGACAAGAAACGGGGATTACGACAGTCTCCCCACTGACACAGTAGAAGAAACTCTCCCGCTACAAGTCGGGACATCAAGTCTCCAACAACTATGCTTGGGGTTCAAAAGAAATTTTGAAAGAGCTAAGGAGTGAGGAGAATCCATGCAGATCTTTGGATTCAAAGATCTGGGGGTCCCAGATGCCTCAAGTCCTTTAACATTTAATATGAAATGAGTGAGGGGAAACCAGGCAGACTCCAGGCTGGACAGTAGATGCCGTGGCAGCCTCTGCGTGAATGTGTGCAGACTCCAGGCTGGACAGCAGATGCCGTGGCAGCCTCTGCGTGAATGTCTGCTTTAGGGTCACCAGTGGGAGGGAGCGAACTGGCTGCCAGGCACACGGTAAGATGCTTTCTGATAGTACAGACTGAGAAGTATGTAAAATTGCACACAGTGGACAGGCCATTTGTTTGTGAAATGTGTACAAAAGGTTTCACACCCAGGCCCACCTAAAAGAACATGAAAACATCCACACAGACTAAACCCTACAGCTGTGAGGTATAGAGGAAGTCACTTATCTATACCCCTGAACTAAAGAAACACAAAAGGGTGCACAGCAATGAAAGACTGTGTCACATGTGTGACAAAGCCTTCCAACACACACTTTACCTCAAAGACCATGCACTAAGACCTTTACAAATGATGAAACACCTTGTGTCATTCTTTTAACACCTCTGTTAGGGAGACAAATGCCCTAATTTTCCCTGGTTTGAAAAGTAAGGAACCAAGGCCCAGAAAAGTGGAGGAATCTGCCCCAAACTATATAACTTAGTTACATAATAGACTCCTGCAAAACCTTAGGCAGCTCCAGGCTCTGTGCTCTCAAACTCAAGGCTCTGCTACAAAAATAAAAATTATAATATTGTAGTAGTTTAAAAGAATGTGCATTCAAGAAATGATGCAAACCAAGAAAGAAAGAAAAAAGCCAGAAGTTTGGTGGAAGTTGAGCTGAGATTCAAAGGAATCTGCTACACAGACAGGCAACACAAGCCAAGTGTACCTGAGAACAGACGTGGTAGACATAAGGGTCAGATCTAGGTGGTAACGGTGAGACACTGTGGTGTGGCAAACAGCAGAACGCCTCGCAGAATGGATAACCCGACCATGAACACCAGCACTCAGAGAGCATGAGTCACATGACAGAACACCACTGCTGGCAGTATACAATGCATGCAAACTAAACATGAACTAAGTCATCAAGCAGGTTCAGTTGGTCACTGGTGCGACTAACCATGATACCATAAGCAGAACTTGTCCTGCACAATGTAAGGGAACCTGTGAGCTGAAGGCAACACCCCCTAAGTCCTTCCTGCTGCCACCGATAATGATCCCCACCCCCTGTGTCCCTCGTGTTCTACTCTCTGGTACCCCAAAACTCCAAGGCAAAAAGACAATAGCTTAACAACTTGAACAGCTACATTTATTTTATAAGGATTGAAGAGCTTAACCCAGAGACACAGAAAATGACTGTGGCTCTTTGAGAACAGAGAAAGGCAAGGGTCAGAGGGCAATGAGAATGGAGAAAGGCAAGGGTCAGAGGGCAATGAGAACGGAGAAAGGCAAGGGTCAGAGGGCAATGAGAATGGAGAAAGGCAAGGGTCAGAAGGCAATGAGAACAGAGAAAGGCAAGGGTCAGAGGGCAAGTTTAAATAATGTTAGTTTCCTCACATTCTGAGTCCCTTTTGGCAAAGAAAGTCTCTAGACTTCCAGAATTTTGATAAAATGCTGCCCAATGACCCCCAAATGATGCCTGTGTAAGTACTTTAAGCATTTCTGGAATTAGCTTAAAAATGAAATGCACAATTTTAATTGCATTTGCATCTGAACCTAGCCACACTGAAACTTACAACAAGGACCATCCAGGTGATATATGAAATCCATTAAGTATCTGAAAAGAAACTCAGATCTTTTGGATTTAGAAGACAGGAACAAACTTCTAACAACATAAAGCTCTGAGAGGTTCTGAAGTGAGGCGCGGACACCAGTTTTGACAACTCATCTTGGAACCTGCAAGCTGCTCAACATATCTAGCCTTCATTTCCTCATGCAGCAAGCCAGGATGACAGCGCCTCTCCTCACAGAGATCTCAGGTACATAAACCAGCCACTGTGGTGGGCGCTAACCGCTCATCACGGAAAGGACGAGTCAATGTTCTGCAGACTTAAAGGGAAAGCTTACCTTGTCGAGTTTTAGTTCCAGCTCAGCCACATCTCCTTCTACCTCTTCCAAAGCAGCCCTAGGAGAATGGGATAGTAGACAAGTTAGTTCATTTCTTTAAAGGTCTCTTTACTCTTGAGAAACAGATTTTCATTCTAAGTGAGAACACAGATACAAATGGTTAAAAGTTATCCTTTATGTAAACGTGACAATAACACAGTAGCACAGATCGTAAAATGAGTAGGCTAGCTTTAACATTCATCTGCAAGCACATGTATGTAGGTGGGTACGTGCACAATTACATGAGTACACACAGAAGCCAGAGGCATCAGATGCCCTGAGCTGGAGCTGAGACAGTCGAGCCTTCTGACACAATGTCCGTGTCTTCAAGAGGAGGAGAAGTGGGCTTAACGCCAAGCCACCTGCCACCCCCAGGCTAACTTACATTTCATCACTAACACCATTCAAATTAGTAACAATATTCTGAATTGTCCTGTGTATTTTGAAAAATTGATTAAGAGTATGTAAGTAAGGGCATAAAATACAGAGAAAGGACACCAATCAAATAAAATCACCGAAATCCTAATTTCAAAGAAGAAAAAGAGCAAATTGTTTTAATAGTTGAGCCCTAACCAACTCTGATTTGTAGATGATGAAGTATATGTAACCAAAGAGCCCCACTAGCAATCAAAGGGGCTTTTACTATGGGAAATAAAAATAAGGACAGTTTATCTCCTGTCAGTATAATGTTAATACTGAAAACTCTGAAAAGGTTAAAGGATACAAAAAGAAGCAAGCAGTGAGCCCAAGGCTCTTAACGGCAGAGAGAAAACAACCATGCTGCCCCAGGCTGCACCCCAACACTGGAACAACTGATGCTGCCCCAGGCTGCACCCCAACACTGGGAACTCTGAAACACAGCTGCAATCACAACGTTGTAAGGATAAGATGCTACACCAAAAGTGCTATGTAGCAAAACACAAGTTACATCTTGAGTCACCTATGCTCTGTGCATACTGCAACAGAACCCAAACCCTCAGGGAACCAAGTAGGCACTGTGCCGCTGAGCCCCAGCCGCTGCCCCACACGGCTTTCTTAGACCTACTAGATGTCCTAGCAGTTTTCCAGTAGTTATTTTAAGAACTAACCACAACTTGTTTTAATTGGATGGTTATGGGAGACTACCTTCCCATTCTCAAGAAATGGACTAAACAAAAAACAGCCAGGATATCAATCATAGTTCCTATTTCTGCTACCTGATGACCTTTGAATAAATATTTTATCAGCTCCATCTGAGGACACACATTTTTAAAACTTTTAACCTAAGTCATTTAGTATCCATGTGCCATTACCAATGAGATCTTCTTACATATGCTTCAAGAGCGCAGGAGGCAGCACACTTCAGAAGCAGGGTCCTTCTTCCTGACTGACAGATGCCCACTGTCTTCCAGTGCTGTTCACACTACACACTGTTCCCTCAGCCTGGAAGACGGAATACTCACCCTTACCCTATACACCATTTAAACTCATTTCACACCTGAGAAGAAATCAATGTACCTCTGAGAGGATACTGTAATTGAAAACTAAGATGTCCAATCATCAAAACAGTACAGAGATGACGGTGTCTTCTTAGGTAAGAAAGCAAGTATGTACACAAGCTTGTAAGTCACGCAGCCTAGCGCTCAGGGCACAGAGCGGGAGCAGCCTTGAGCTGGGGAGTCCTCAGACAACCTGGGCAACAAACACCCTCATCTCAAAATAAATACACAAATGAAGCTCATCTTACTGACTTGTGCATGAGGTTAAATTCTTACACTGAGAGAGAAGAAAATTACACAATAGGATAACATAAGCCCAAACTTATGTGGGAGAAAAAAACCCTTGGAGAAACATAAAAAAGTATCCATGAGCAGATTTGCCAATCTGAACTATAACACAGAAAACTGGGATTGCAGAGCAGGCTGCAGAAAGAGGGATTTGCATCCTAATTATTTATACCCCTGGATAGCTCAGCATTTTCAACGATGTTACATTTATTTTAGACAACTCCTCTACAAGTGGCTTCCTTTAGGAATTGCCCCCTCATTCACTCAGGCTACATGACAAACAACCTGAATCCTGAAGAATGGGGTGTACATCTCTCCCACCATTCACTTCTCTGGCAGTCTGAGCCAGCCACAGCAGTGCAGACAGCCACAGCCGTGCAGATAGCCGCAGCCGTGCAGACAGCCGCAGCCGTGCAGACAGACACAGCAGTGCAGACAGCCACAGCCGTGCAGACAGACACAGCCGTGCAGACAGACACAGCCGTGCAGACAGCCGCAGCCGTGCAGACAGCCGCAGCCGTGCAGACAGCCGCAGCCGTGCAGACAGCCGCAGCCGTGCAGACAGCCGCAGCCGTGCAGACAGCCGCAGCCGTGCAGACAGCCGCAGCCGTGCAGACAGCCGCAGCGGTGCAGACAGCCACAGCCGTGCAGACAGACACAGCAGTGCAGACAGCTGCAGCAATGCAGACAGCCACAGCAGTGCAGACAGCCGCAGCAGTGCAGACAGCCACAGCAGTGCAGACAGCCACAGCCGTGCAGACAGCCGCAGCAGTGCAGACAGCCACAGCCGTGCAGACAGCCGCAGCCGTGCAGACAGCCGCAGCAGTGCAGACAGCCGCAGCAGTGCAGACAGCCGCAGCAGTGCAGACAGCCGCAGCCGTGCAGACAGCCACAGCCGTGCAGACAGCCACAGCCGTACAGACAGCCACAGCCGTGCAGACAGCCGCAGCCGTGCAGACAGCCACAGCCGTGCAGACAGCCACAGCCGTGCAGACAGACACAGCCGTGCAGACAGCCGCAGCCGTGCAGACAGCCGCAGCCGTGCAGACAGACACAGCAGTGCAGACAGACACAGCAGTGCAGACAGACACAGCAGTGCAGACAGACACTCATGGCGGTGTAGACAGCCACAGCAGTGCAGACACTCGTGGCGGTGCAGACAGCCATAGCAGTGCAGAGACTCAAAGAAAACAAGCACACTCAGTCTGACTTCCAGGGGCTTCCTTTACATTTTAGGCTTTACCTTAGCTAAATTTTCAAATTATTATTTTTAAAATAAGCAATGTTAGTTTTGATTACATCACTGATCTTTACTAAACATGTATTCACAGACTGGTAACACTTTACATATTGTCCAATTATATATCTCACTGGGTAATCCTACACGTTTATCTATAAGAATGAGTGGATGTGTGAAGGCTGGTGCTGGCAGAGTGTTCTGTGGCCCTAGCTACTGAGAGTGAGGCAGGAAAACAGCTAGAGTCCAGGAGTCCATATCAGTTGGCAATACAGCAAGACCATTAAAATAAAATATAAATAAGTAAAATGTAAGAGGAGGAGGAGGAGCTGTAAGGACTACTCAGTCCCTGCCATCAGCCACAGACAAACACCAGCACCCTGTACTCTCGGCTGAGGTCTGCTTCCTTTCCCTTCTATTCACTAGTGTGACGGAACCATGGTCAATCATGCACTAGATAAAACGATAAGCAGATCTATACAACCTTCCTTCAACCTCTGCATGAGGCGATCACTCCTCTGCAACTCTCCCAGGTATCACTAAACATAAACTTTTCTAGGCTGGAAAGATAGCTCAGTGGTTAGGAGCACTGACTGCTCTTCCAGAGGTCCTGAGTTCAATTCCCAGCAACCACGTGGTGGCTCACTATCTGTAATAGAATTCTATGCCCTCTTCTGGTGTGTCCAAACAAATAAATGAATCAAAAAACAAAAAAACAAAACAAAAACAAAAAACAAAAAAAACCTTTTCTAAGTGCAAATCGTTACAAAAGCCAAAATTACAGGCTCCATTTCTTCCACAGCTTAAAATTTAATATTCAAAAATAGGAATCAGGAGGCTTGGGGGGATGGCTCAGTGAGTAGTGCAAGTCAGATCCCCAGGGCCCACATGAAAATGCTGGGGGATGGTGTGCACCTGTAGCCCCAGCCCGGGTAGATGAAGACAGGTGCCAGGGCTCTCTGCCAGCCAGAGAAAGCCTATCTCCAAGGAGGAGACTGTCCTCCAGCCTACACACATACCAACAAACATGCACGGACACACATGAACAAAACACATGCACATGCTCGCACACACACATCAACAAAACACATGCATGCACATGCCCCCCCCACATACATACATACATACATACACACAAGCACACATGACCAAATACACATGTACACATGTTCCTATACAAGACCAAACACACATGCTCCCACACACATGGACATGTTCCACACACAGGAACAAACATGCACATACACACGTGCTCTCTCACACACATTGGTTTTGTTTGTTTGCTTTGGTTTTCTGGGTCAGGGTTTCTCTGTATATCCCTGCTGTTTGGAACTCACTTTTTAGACCAGGCTGGCCTCGAACTCAGAGATCTGCTTGCTTCTGCCCCTCAAGTGCTGGGATTAAAAGGCATGCGCCACCACTGGCCAGCCACACACACACACTTTTTCAAAAAAAATCAAACTTGGTCTGCAGCTCAGGGGTAGAATATTGTTTGATTGTTTGTTAGGAAGTGCAAGTAAAAACCGTGGGCTCCATCCCAACACAGACTTAAAAAAAAAAAGTTAGTACATTTTCTCAAAAGGCCACTTAGCCTAATGATGAATGAAAATATAAGACTAAGCATAAAAATAAGCAAAACTAAGTAATAAGGACTATAGGTGGCTCTGGCTCCCCCACCCCATCCCCCACCCCCTTTAATGTCGCTGGGTTTGGGGAGGATCTCAAGTTCAAGGTCAGCTGGCTACATTTTTTTTAAGGCAAGGCACCACCACCCTTCACTTCAACTAGGTCATACAATTATGCAATAAAAAAATGCTAGAACAAGATATTCAGGATCACTAATAAGCACACAAATGTCCTCCAGCGATTAAAAGCAGACTGGAGATTCCAAGTCTTGACTACCTGCTAAAGAGTTACAAAGTAACAATAAATATCCAATGTCAATCACACATGGTTGGGATGCAGGTCACTGGTAAAGCACTCGGCGACTGTGAGCAAGGCCCTGAATGTGAGCCCAACAGCACCCACAAAAAGTTGCACATGCATATGTGCATGAATGCATATAGTGTATAGAACTGAAACTAACATTTGTAGGTCTTGTTTTATAAAATGGCTCTATTCCAAGAAATTATATACACAGAATTTATACTTGTGTGTCATGGTTAAATATAATCCCTAGCCAACTTCCTTTCTCAGCTCAATAGCCTTTTCCAACTTGAGCAATACTGGGCTATTCTTCACCAAGGAAGAACAATGGCCAGATCCAGGACAGCTCACTGATCCAAAGGTAGCCAACCCTGTGACTAATGAGCAAGAAAGAGTGACAAAAAGTCCCTACAGCAAGCCACAGCTCCCCGTGACAGTGAACATAAACCCTGGAAAGTCATTTCCTACAAGAAATCTCTCACTAAATCATTTGTATCAGGAATAACTACTTACGTGCCTGGTAAAGTCTGGATCCGTTCTATTCTATCTCTGTGAGGCCTTTATATCGAGTTTTTATGACTTTGACTTTATATCTTACTAGCTATATGAGCAAATTATTACGCTTCCATTTCATCTACAAAATAAAATAACAAGGTCTCCTGGAGAAAGTGTGACCGATTTTGAAGACTTTGTGTCAGGCACTTGGCAACAGCTGATGACTGCCGCCTGCCCTCCAGTGCTGAGTACACAGCCAAGGTCTCCTAAGCCTGATTCCAACCCAGGCCAGAGGACTAGGAATGACAGCAGGGAGCTGAAAAACCCTCTTGGTTCCCAGAGTTGTCATCTCAGAGGCTGTGTAAACACAGGAAAACCCACTCTGAGGTCAGAACAGAAGCAAGCCAAGGCTTTACACACAGGGGCTGACCCCAGGCCCTATAGACCCACAGAGGCTGCCTTGTACTTTGTTTTCTTAAGTCCCCGTGAATGGAATTAAAAGTTCTGCCTTCCCCAATTATCTTAGAGATATTATAGCTACATCTATTTCCTCAAACTGCAACCAACCAAACTTGCAGGCTCCAACAAGAAACTCTAAAATGAAGAAAACAAAATACAATAGAAAACTAGCAAAAGTGAGGGGTGAGTTTTCACTCTTCCTGTCAATTAATATGAATCCCTACAAAATATGTGACGCTCTCCAGGCCTCTGACTCGGCACTCATAAAAGGAGAGGATCGACTGGGTGCACCTGCAGTATTACTTTAAAATCAAGTCTATTATGACAGCATTCTAAGCAAGCCTAAAACCTAAACCTGACTCTCTGTCTCCCAAGGGAGATTTTCTTTAGGCTCTTACTTGTGAATTGGTTAAAAATGAACGAACAAACAAACAAACAAACGAATGAATGGACAAACACAACTTATAAATTATGAAGTCTTTTCTGTGCCAACACCGCCATCCTCCCGCAGAGTTTCCTCTGTGTACATCATGTAACATAGGAATATGAAAATGGCACAATTTTTCAAAGCTTTTTTAACAACATTTCGGGAGGAAAAGTTACATATTTTATACAGATTACAAAATACCCTGCCACTCTCCCAAAATAAAAGTAATGTTTCAAAAGAAAGGGTTGTAACTTAAGAAACAGTTCTTATTCTCTCAAGTTCTCCCCTGTCGATATCATCCACAGTAAAATGACAGGGGACTGGAAGGAATACAAGCAAGCATGCAACAGGCCAAAGGACACAGCTGAAATACAGGTAGCATGGTCAGGTAAGACCACATCCGCAAGGCATTACCCAAGCATCACTCACTCTGTAAATCTCAACTCACAATTTAAAAATAAAAATAGACAAGCAGTGGTGGTGTACACCCTTAATCCTAGCACTGGGGAGGCAGAGGCTTTGAGGCCAGCCTGGTCTAGAGTGAGCTCCAGGGACAGCCAGGGCTACACAGAGAAATGGTGATAAGGAGGGAGGGAGGGAGGGAGGGAGGGAGGGAGGGAGGGAGGGAGGGAGGGAGGGAGCCAAGCCAAGCCAAGTCAAGCTAAACCAAGCCAAAGGCTACGCTTGTATTTATTATGCAGACTGTTCTATTCTGCACAGTGAAGCTGGGATGGAGAACTACTCAAAGGAGCTTCTGGCCCTAGCACCCCACCTCTCTCCTCCTCAGCGTGGCAGACAGCAGCTATGTCCAGTCATGTGTATCACGTGCAATGGCAGATATTCTCTATTGATAGCAGCCTAACGAAATACTAGAAACATCAATCAGGTGTGAAATCATCTTATTTTCCCCTCATAAGACTCAATGCTAGTTCAGAAAGCTACCTGAATGCATTCCTCCTCCCCTAAGAGCCTGTATTTCCTGTTGAGGGAGTTAGTGAATTCAAGCCGGGGAGATGCCAGGATAATTACCGTGGGAACTAACACCATGCCACAGGAGAGAGCCCACTTGTTACACTGGGATGAATAATCAGCAGTGACAACTGCTAACCCGTCCTTTACACCCTTCAGAGTTTGAAATGAATAAAGGGAAACCAGTCTAATGAGAGGAAAAGAGAGATAAGGCAAAACACACGCATACACGCATGCACGCACACATGCACGCACACACACACACACACACACACACACACACACACACACGTCACTCTACTCCCAAGAACTACTATCACTGCTATGGGGTTTGATAGGAAAGTTACCAGGATTGGGGCACCGTATAAAGACATAAAATTAAATTTACCCAAGCTAAAATCCAGTGCTTGCATTGTTCCTGGGGGGTGGGGCAGTGCTCATCAATAGCCTTATAGATAAGAGCACTATAAACATCGTGGTTTATAAAAGGCAAAGAAGGTACTTCCGTGTGGGAAGGACACTGGCTGAAGAGGCTGGCAGGTTGACTGAGCAACTGAAAGCAGCAGAGAACAGACTCCGGGGAAGAGGGGAACAAGGTGGGCAACTCCTAGAGTCAGTCCGGGCTGACACGAGACTGCTCTTTCTTGCTTCCACAGTGGATCCCAGAGATCCTTCTCAGGTTAATGGCTCGTGAGAACACGGGATCCCCTGGAAACCAGAGGGTTAGAGAAGTACAAACTCAGCCTTTCGGGGTTCGCCCCTTGACATGGTGGACTCTACAATCACAGCTACAACTTTTCCTGGTTGCTCCTGGAACAAAGCATATTAATACCTAAAATCAATTAATACCCGAATCAAGAACTAGAATACATCTCAGAGAATCACTGAATAACAAAACCTTGTAATGAAACTGAAGTCGTATCCTTAGCAAAGCATATTTTCAGTTCTGTATCCCTATGAAAAGCCTGCAGTCTTATATTACTTCTAACATGGACACAGAATAACATGTTTAAAAATCTAATAGGCAAGCTTTGAAGGCAATTTCATACTATGAGCAACCTAAGACAGTAAAATTTGTGAAGCCATGGCTCAGGTTAAAACCATATAGTGCTCAGTTCCCCATGTCCACTCAGGAGGTTCACAGCCAACTGTAACTCCTGTTTTTGGGGGGGTCCTCTTCGGACTCCTGGGGAACCTGCGCTCACACATGCCCTTTCCCAGACACACATTTACACAATTTTAAAAATTAATAAAGTCACACCTGTGCTCACTTCGGATACAGAGCCTGCTAGTCCATACTATCAGGTTTCAAATCGAGGACAAATAGCTGAGGTCCCTATTTAACATCAAAGAGGACCTGGCCACCGGGTTCTCCCAGCATCCCTCAGTCCCCACCTGTTACAAGCCCCCCTGGCTGCCATACCCCTGAACTCTTCACCTAGGAGCTGGGCTGCCCTCCCGCAGCTGCCCTTCCCTATATAATCTGACTACCTTGATTACCTGGCCTTTTTATCTACTCTCTTTTGGTTGCCTCTCTTCCCTCCCCTTCCCTTCTCCCTCTCTCCCCTCCGCCCAACTCAGGCTCATGTCTGCTCTGAACTCTCCCAGATGTCCCTGCCTCCGGCTCCATTCTCCTTTTTATCTCCTCCACCAGACCTAGGAGTAGCCATGTTCCCTTGGTTCTTATTTCTTTTTCTTTTTTCATCAAATATAAGCAACTATAGCTCTATTATTGCTCAGTATGTCTCGACTGTGAGGTCTAAAGGTGGGGACTGTGGGGCTCTCAGCAATCCATCCTAGCTCAGTTAGTTACCCAGCAAATGCCATTCAGTGCATGGAGAGAGGCAGGGAAGGGTGGATGATGGCTAGATGAAGAAAACATTTTAAAACAGTGTCACCTGGAACCCTTGCCACAAGGAAGACTGGCATCTAGATCCCCAGCACCCACATAAAAGCCAGGAATGAATGAATGAATGAATGAGAAGGGAAGGGAGGAAAAGCAGAAGGAAGGGGAAAGGAGGAGAAAGGTGTTTAGGTTTGGCTGGTCTGTGTGTATTGTAATGCTAAATTCTGTCCCCAAGGTCCAAGCCTCTAAGGAAGGTTCTCAAGTTCACCAACTTTTGTTGTGCAAACTTGTTCCTTAATTTAAAACTATTGGTTAAATAAACTTGGTGCCAGCCAATTACTGGAGAGATTAGAGGTGAAGTGGTTTGGAGTTGCCTGGTTGGGGTGGAGAAGAGATAGGAGGGAGATCAGGAGCAGAAACCAGGAGAATGAGAGGAGAGGAGGAAGCTGCAATGAGGGGAGGTGGACCATGAGCACATGGCCAGGAGAAACAGCAATGTTTGGGTACGCTGCTGGAGAGGGAGCCAGATCAGCAGAAAAGTAGATTAGGGATTACCCTGCCCCCCAGTAATTGTCAAAACCAAATAAAATGACCAGAGTCTGAGTCATATTTGTTTAAGCTAGTCAGGGACAAGCTTAAATTGGTTATAGTACAAACAGAAAGAAACACAAGACAAGACATGAAAACAGAAAAGTCAGTCTCTTGTCCATACAAAAGGATGAACGTGGACACCTGGATCTGATCGTGTGACATTTTAAGACTGGGAGATGCAGGCGAGTCTCTGTGAGTTTGAGGCCAGCCTGGTCTACAGAGCGAGTTCCAGGACAGACAGACAAACAGATGAGAAGTGTGTATGAAGCGCTGGGACATGGGACAGCTCTGGATTGGAAAGCTGGCCTTAGTGACTCAAACTGTTCTTGCCAAGGACCCATGCTTGGTCCCAGCACTCACAGGAAATGTCCCCGTGAGCCTGCAACTCCACCACCAAGGGATCTGATGCCCTCTTCTGGCCTCCACTGGCACTGCACTAGTACACTGATCCCGCACTCAGACACACACATATGGATAATCATAAAAAAAAATACATCTCTTTTGAGTTGGAGAGACAGGGAACCCAATGCAACAAGTTCAGCTAAACGTATGTCCTGATGCACGAGGTGCAGCGCTCAGGCACATGCACACGTGCACAAGGGCACAGGGAATGGATAACCAAGGGCAACTCCAACCAAAGCACAGAGTTACAACCAACCGAAACCAGGGAATTATGAGCAGTGCAAGTTTAGGGAGAGACAACCTAGAATTCAGTTTTAGATTTACCCAGAAACACCTAGTAAGTATCTAAGTGGTGATGGCAAGCAGGTAGATAAAATAAGAGTCCAGAGCTTAAGTCAGAAGTAGAAGACGACTATGTGAGAGAAGAGCTATAGGCACAGAGACAGACTCGAAGTCACACATCAAGGCCTTTGGCGCACCTTGATGTTAAAAGCCAGAAGTTTAAGATGAGCATGGTGGACAGGCTGCAACCCAGCCATGAAGGCGCTGAGGCAGAAAGAGCAGGAGCTAGGCATCCTGAGCTATACGACTAACTCCACTAAAAAAATACTAAGTAGGATATTAAAGGCTGGGGAAAGGAAAGGTGAAGAGGGGAAAGGGAAAGGGATTGAAAAGACAAAAGAAAAGCCTGGGTGTGTGGTACAGAAATGAAAAAAGCTGAGGGAGGGAGGGAGCCGCCGAGCAACACCAGCTGCTCAGTCACAGGCAGGGACACGATTGACCTAAGGGGTGGTTTGTTTGCTAAGACAGGGTTTCTCTATATAGTCCTAGTTGTCCAGAAACTATGTAGACCAGGCTGGCCTCAAACAATCTGCCTGCTCAGAATAAAGGCATGGACCACTCTCAGCCTGAAGGGGTTTTAAGATGATTTTCAAAACAGCTTTGCCAGGAATGGTGGCACATGTCTTTAATCCTAGCACTGGGGAGGCAGAGACAGGCAAATCTCAGAGTTCATGGTCAGCTTGGTCTACAGAGTGAGTTCCAGGACAGCTGGGGCTACACACAGAAAGAAACCCTACCTCAAAAAAAAAAAAAAAAAAAAAAAAAAAAAAAAAAAAAAGAAAGAAAGAAAAGACAAAACAAGAAAGAAAAAAACAAAGCTTTCAATATTGAAAATTTAGAGCCTGATATTTTGGTAAATTGGTAAGGGTATGTGTTTTTTAAATAAAGATTCCAAAAACATGGTGATTAAATTATAGGCAGCCCATGAAACTAAAATGAAAATAAGCCAGGTGTGGCAGTACATGAGGGTGGCTGGAAGACTGAGAGTCTGAGGCCAGCCTAAACTATACACAGGTTATATATGCGTGCAGTGAGCGTGCTTGTGGGGTGTATGTGTGTGTGTGTACAAATATATGTATATGTACTTAATTTTCTCAATATCATACAATCACATTAACTGTATTGCTGGAGTCAAGAATATTTGTGACCCATAAGATAAAATATTTTGTGTTTAACATAATTCACGGAGAAAAATGTAAACCACTACATATGCTTTTAAAGACTATTGTCCAGGTTAAATCTCAAAGGTCAAACCAAGTCCTGAAGAAGCTGGAGAGAGATGGCTGCGTGGCCAGGCAAGTGGGTGAATCATTTTGCTGTGCTGTGCTGTGCTGGCCTACAGCACAGGCTACCTTCTAAGCAGCAACCATTGCTTCTCTATACCCAATACTAGATTTACAGGCAGGCGTGAACTACCATGTGCAACCACAGTCTTGATTTCTTGAATAAAAATCATCCATCCGCTTATTAGAAACTATGGTCACAAATAAATACACCTATCTTCATTTAAAAGTAAATATTTCCCAAGAGAACAGGAAGACAAACCACAGTCAGAGAAAAAATATTTACAAAGCACTTATTTGGTAAAGGCCTGTTTGATCTAAGGATACATACAGCTCAGTGGTAGAGCAACCGCCTAGCATGCTCAAGGCCATGTGCAATCAATACCTAGTACAACAAAGAGAAAAACAGAGAAACTAATAATAAAGGAATGTTAACCAAAATATAAAAAGAAGTTAAAACTTAGGAATGAGAAAGTCAGTCCCATTTTAAAGTGAGCAGAAGGTCTGAGGCTCTCACTGACGATGCTGCTAAGATGGCAAGCGTACAGGACACACATACCACAGCCTCCCATCAGCAAAGCCCAGCATCGGGCTCCTACACACTATGAGAATGATCAAGATCAGAACACTGCAGCATCCGGTTCGGCAGGGACACGGACAGAGCAACACAAAGCTCACCCTCAGCAATGCAAAGACAAAAGGTGGCACACTCTGAACTCCAGTTAGCAGTTCCTAATGAAATCAAGCGAGAGCACACCACCCTGCAGCATGTGCCATGGATAAACCCTCATCCGCACAATCAAAGGCCACACATGGCTGCTCCAGCAGCTTTGCTCAAAGCACCAAACAGCGAAGCAGCCGTGATGTCCTTCAGTAGGTGAATGGAGAATGTGGAGAACACCCACCCAGGCAGTGGGCTATGATTCACACTAAAAAGAAATAAGCTACCAAGCCATAAAAACATGTGAGCCAGGCGTGGCAGCACATTCCTATAATCTTAACTGCCTGGGTGACAAAGGCAACAAGAGCATAAATTCAAATACTGCTTGGGCTACTGAGCAAGTTCAAGACCAGAATGAGTAAGTAAGCGAGACCCTATATCAAAGACAAAGTCAAAATGGGGGCCGAGGATATAGCTGAGAGGACCTACCTAGCACATGCGGGGCCCTGGGTCCAAACCCAAGACCATCACCCAAAAGACATGGAGAATCCCTGGTACACTGTAGTAAGTGGAAGAAGTCAGGATGCACACATTCAGATACTAAAAAGTAAAATTATGGACACAGTAAAAGGATCAGTGGTTATCAAAGGTTGGCGGAGAAGATCAAGGAGAGGCATAAATAGGATTTTTCCACTTAGTATAAATAGCAAAACTGTTGTGTATGATTCTACAAGGGTAGACACATGCCATTATAACAGTCCCCAAATCCCATGACTGAATCTGATTGGAAGCATGGACTTGGGGGACACTGGTGTTTTCATTGGTTTTAACAAATGTACCCTCGGGTGCAGGATATGTTTGTTGGGGCAGAGGGTCTATAGTATTTTTTTTCTTTTTACTGTTTGCTTGATTTTCCAGAGAACCCAAAAGAAATTGCCAAAAAACCTAAGTTCATTATTTAAGAAGGAAGCCCTGCCTTCAGTGGGCAAAGGTAAGTGTGCTCACAAGAGTAAGGAGCGATCAGAAAGCATCTGCTAATGTCTGTATCAGCAACATAATGTTTAAATATTTTCAAATGGAGAGCTTTAATACTACTCACTTGATATCTTTCTATATATAAAAGAAAAATTTGTTTAGAAAAATAGGACATGCAAAAATTATGTTTTCTATGCAGCAGAGTTTAAATTTTTTTCAAGCCATGAAAGATGAAATCTTAATAGGTTTTTAAAAATCTATAAAAAGTGAACACAAAATGTAGATTAGAAGGAGAGGTTTTTTGACACAGCATTGTAACATTTGAAGAACACGTCTACAAGTCACAGAGACAAGGACAAGCAGGCCAAGAGAAGCACAGAGTGGCAATACCAAGTAGAGGACTAAGAGGGAAGGTGAAGGAAACATTAATGTGGAAGATGCCCGATCTTACTATCAGTGAAGACACAAACTTAAAGGCAGTTTATCACCACTCTAGAGCCTTGGTCCTGCTAGCATGTGCTATACTGTACCACACTTTGACAGGACGCCACGATGCTACCATGTGTTACATTGTACCACACTTTGACAGGATGCCACTTGTCCTGAGAAACTGGTAAGCAGTATAAAGGGCACCAGGAAAACAAACTGGACAGGCAGTGACAGACTCCCAGAGCTGAGTGAGAGCGCACAGGAGACTGAGGCAGGAGGACTGAGTTCAACAATGAATGGGCTTAAAGCCAACCCCAGAGGGAAAGAAAGGAGAGGAAAGATTTTTAACCACTTAGAGAAACAGATCAACCTGAACCCTTATCAATTTTGTCACCTATCACTATTTTAACTGTGGAGGCAAAAACGTCCAACAAAAAAGCAGTCCTTCCAGGAAAGATTTAGCATGTGCCTGTCTTAAAATGTAAAAGGAGATTATACTCATCAGCAAGAAAGGCAGCACTAAATCCCTCTCCCAACGCATCAGAACTTAAAGCTGGCCCATCTTCTGCAGATGCTTAAGACACAAATCTGGACCACCCTCAACTGCTCCACAGCGCTGGTCCATGCATGGCGCCTCCTCAACTGCTCCACAGCGCTGGTCCATGCATGGCGCCTCCTCAACTACCCACACATTTCAGTGTTGCCCCACTCAGATGTTAGCCATCACTGCAGCACCCACTCTGAAAAGCTCTGTCCCCCAAAAGCTAACCTTCCAGCACACTATAACCATGTTTGTTTGTTTGTTTGTTATGTATTTTTTAACATTATTCCTGTGTAAGCACAGAGCATGGTAGAAGCCAGAGGAAGGTGGAGTCGGCTCTCTCCTCCCACCATGTGGCCCCTTCAGGCCTATCTGCTGAGCCACCTTGTCAACATGTTCTCTAACAAGCACAAATAGGATTACACCTAGAACCCCAGCACTTCAGGGGCTGAGGAGGGAAGATCATGAATTCAAGACTAGACTGGGCTACACAGTGAGACTGTCTCCAAAAAGAGAAAACCAAACTGAAGCAAGCATTGATGGCCTATGATTTACCAGTCCTTGGTGGTTTCCCACCGTCTTCAGGTTACAGACTTATCACATACAACTCAGAAGGCTGGTGAGCGAGTGTCTCATGGTTGCCCCTCCATCTACACTCTCCCCTCCATCTGGCCACGTGGAACTCACTGTCCTCTCAAGTAGAAGCCCACCCCTCGGGAATTCACCATCACCCTGCCATAAGAGTGCCCCCACTCTGCATGCAGCACGGGGCTCTCTCCATCTGCTCCCACATTATCCAGATTCCTACATCAATTTTACTCATTTAATGCGATTTTAAATTCCATTTCCATAATTCTTACTAGATGAAGAATTACGTAAGAGCAGGATCCGAGCCTTGCTCAACACTGGAGGGCTAAACCCCAGCTTCATGTGCTAATGGGCTGAATTTTCTTCAAAAAGCAAGAATTACATTTTCTAGCAATTTTCTTTTCTTTTTCTTTCAAAAAAATCCATTTAGTGTATTGTCCTCGGAGGACAAACCAGATGCTGAACTGATGCACAACATCACCACACTTGTTTTATTTGACAACTGTATTCAACCTGGTTGGGGCTGCTGCTCAGCTTCCCTGGAAATACATCTTCAGGGTGGTGTCAAACAACTTAACAAAGGGACAAAGCTGAGGCTGGGCTAGTGCTCAAACAGCACTTTCCCATTATTAGCAAGGGTCTAGATTTGATCCTCAGAACCATCAAAAAATAGTAATAATAATGATAAAATAAATACATTGCTATAAAGTGGTATATAGTGAGAATCAGCTTTCAGCTGTGATGTGCAGGGCAGGCCTACAGAATTGAGAAGATACATAGTAACCCGCAGCAGACCTAAGTGAAAGCAGCCGGGCGGGCATTCCTGTATGGAACTGCTTAAACGGATGCTTTGGGAGGGCAGATGCTGGGAGGGAGGGTTTGTTAATAGTAAGTGTCCTTCCTCCCTTCCAGCCTTTCCAAGACAGATAAATCAATCCACACTTGTGTCACCTACATAACAACAGACACACCTCCTTAGACTAAGGTCTTAAGCTTTTGGCGTTCAAGATTGGCTTTTTAAAAATCAGTGCTAGGGAGAGAACCCAGAGCCACAGGTGCTAGGTTTTAGTGTTTTAGAGACCAACAAACTTACAACCACAGTCCTACTCTTTCGAAACAGTCTCCATACTGCTCCAACTAGCCTAAAACTTTCCACCTCCGCCTCCTGATTAGCTGGAAGCATGAGCTAAGACTACAAACCATCACACACCCAGCAGTTTCTCAATGTCTGCCAAATGCAAGATTTTAAAGAATGATGTCTCAGTGTTGACTTAATTTGCATTTACTTAACACAAGAAGTGAAATATTTCTAAGTTTACTAGCCATTCATACTAGTCTCTTTTCAACTACCTCTCATATTAGCCCACTGTTTACTCTTATCAATCCATCCTCTACTGAGATTTTTCTCCAATTAAAGAACAAAACCAGAAATGTTTTACTAAGATATAATTCAAATACCACACCCAATAACTCTAAATATAATCACCTACCGCCACCTAATTTAGGTCATTCTCATAACCCTAAAAAGAACACACACACACACACACACACACCCAGCTCCATCAGTGATTTCTTCCCTCCCCACTCATGCTCCAAGACCAAGGCCTCCTTAGGTTTGCTGTCTTGGTATTAGGTTTGCTGTCTTGCTGGATTGGCCTTTTCTAGATATTAAACTGGAGTTATAAGGGGTTTTTTGTTGTTGTTGTTGTTGTTGTTTTTTGTTTTGGTTTTGTTTTGTTTGGGGGTGGTTGTTTTGTTTTGTTTTTTGAGACATTGTCTCGTAGCTCTTGGCTGTTCTGGAACTCTGTAGACTAGGCTGACCTCTAACTCACGAGATCCACCTGCCTCTGCTTCTCTACAAGTGCCACTACTCCTGGCTTACAAAACTTTTAAAAATACCTTTAAAATACAGAATTTCAAACCTTTCACATTTTTCAGATTCCCATAGGAAAGGGGCAATACGTTGAACGGCTAAATCTATTTCAAGGCCATCTTTGGTAGCATGCTTTGCAAAGCTGTCTTGCTCCTAAGGATACAAGCACCCTCACGTGTAGTTTCCAGCAGTACATGGTTTCAATTTTAAACACCAAAATCATTACAACATCTAAAACCCAATCGCCGAGTCAGCTGTCTCTCACGTATTTACCAATCCTCTTCTTTTTGACTTTTCATTCTCTACATTTATATACACTTTTTATCTATTCTGGATTTTTTTAAAAAGCTTACTTTATTTTTTTATTATGTCTGCCTTATATATATATATAATTAGACCTAGTTAACACAAACAGTAAGAGGCATACAGGAATAGGGTCAGAATATACACCCACCTCTGATTGTACTCCACAAGCTAAGTATCCCAGGAACACAGGAGCCATTTCTGCACCACAGCAGACAGACTGCCAGAGCCACCAGCGCAGGAAAGGAGAGCTGCAGACCCACTGATGTGAAAGGGAACTGGCCCCACTCCTCACTGGCCACTCTCACAGGCTATTGACCAAACTCCAACACTAAATTTGTCTTACAAGTCAACATGCTCATTTTCCCAAAAACTGTACTGCAGAAGAGGTATCATATATCAAAAATATAACCTTCTTTAAGAGGAATCTCACTAAATCTGGAATAAATTAAAATATGCAAATGTGTTCAGTGATGAACCATCTGGAAAGATTTTTGTTACAATGTTTATCCCAGGACAAAGAAGATCGCTGGATTCTTCTCTTTTTTTAAGGCATTTTGATACTCTTTCCAGGACTCACTTGAAACTGTTACTGCAGTTGGCTCTCAGATACAGATTTCCCTGAGACTGAGGCGGGGAGGCTGTTTGACCTTTCCTTTCCTTTGTTGTTGTTGTTGTTGTTGCTGTTTGTTTGTTTGTTTGTTTGTTTTGGAGACAGGGTTTCTCTGTATAGCCCTGGCTGTCCTGGAACTCACTTTGTAGACCAGGCTGGCCTCGAACTCAGAAATCCGCCTGCCTCTGACTCCCGAATGCTGGGATTAAAGGCGTGTGCCACCACACCAGGTCCTTTCCTTTATTAAAACAGTTCTCAAGAGGACCTGCTTTCTCCATTTAGATGAAAGAGTTACAAGGCTTCTCTTGAGGATGCCTAGTTTGTTTGTTTGTAAGTGTACTCATACTCACTGGGTGTGGTAGCACAATGCCTTAAATTTCATCACTCTGCAGACAAAGGCTGGTAACTGAGTTTGAAGTCAGTCTGGTCTATATAATGAATTCCAGGCTGGTCAAGACTACATAGAGATACTATCTCAGAAAAATAAATAAATTAAATTTTAAAAAAATGCACATACACTAAAGAATTACCCTATTAGCCTGTGGTTCCTATAAGTTTGCTGACAATATGGTATGTGGTTGTTCCTGATGGATGAATTACTGAGTGTTCTCTATTGCAAGATATAAAACAAAGAATATAAATATCCAATACATGACTTAATTAATGTAGTCCTCACTTCTGCATTACCTGCCCTAGTAAGTCAATGATATGCCTCAGTGGCACAGCAAAGCTTAAACACCCAGTACCCAGACCACAGGACGGGACTGATACAGCCTGAGTTCTGATTCTGCCTAGAATCTGTCACATTGGGCCACTCACTTACATCTGACTGACTTATCTGGAACTACAAATGTTACCTAGCCTACTTCTCTCAAGGGTGTTTTGAGATTCCTAAAATCTCTGGGCTGTAAGGTATCCTAAAAATAAGCCTTGTAACTCTTCCATCTCAAAAAAAAAAAATTTAAAAAAAAAAAAAATGGAGAAAGCAGGTCCTCTCAAGTACTTAAGTTTAAAGGAAAGGAAAGGAAAGGGGAAAGGGAAAAGGAAAAGGAAAAGGAAAAGGGAAAGGAAAAGGAAAAGGAGAAGGAAAAGGAAAAGTAAAAGGAAAGAAAAGAAGAAAGAAAAGTAAAAGGAAAGAAAAGAAAAGAAAAGAAAAGAAAAGGAAAGAAAAGAAAAGAGAAAAGAAAAAAAGCCCTACAGATAAAGAACAACTGTTACTAAGAATTAAGTTCTGTGGAAGTTTAGAGAACCAGAACCATGAAGAGAACCAGGCTGCACAGACATAAAAAGAGGGGGCAAGACCCAACAGTAATAAAAACCGAAGTGACAGCAGCACCCCAGGAAGCCGCCGCCTAGGAAACTAGGACCAGGCTACAGTCTCCTGCACTGCAGGAAGGAATCAATGACCAAACTGGAGCTCTTGCAACTGTAAGGATGCCAAATATAGCACAAATCTTTAAATTAAACCAGAGTCAGGAAGGGTCTATCAACACCAACATTATATGCTACTGGCTAGAAAGATGACTCGGCAGTTAAGAGCACTGTCTGCTCTTCTAGTGGACCCAGGTTCAATTCCCAGCATCCACATGGCAGCTCACAACCATCTGTAACTCCAGATCCAGGGGGTCCAACACACATGCGGGCAAAACACTGATGCACACAAAATAAAAATAATTTTTACAATATTATACTCTACTGAATGCCTGTCTCAGTCTTACTTAGCCGAGGTTCTAAAGACACCTCTATGGACTGTGGCCATAATTCCAAATGAGATGCTAAACCACAAAGATAAGGCCCTCAACCAATAGGGTTATGAGAAGGGAAGGCAAAGCTCACTGTCTTCAGGCTCCCACTGCTGTGATGAAACACCAAGACAAAAAGCAAGTTAGCCAGAGAAGTGGGGCAGGAACCTGGAGGCAGGAGCTGATGCACAGGCCATGGAGGAGTGCTGCTTACTGGCTGGCCCAGCCTGCTTTCTTAAACCACCCAGGACCACTTGCCCAGGGGCGACACCACCCACAGTGAACTGGGCTTCCCCCATCAGTCATCAAGAAAACGCAGCTCAGGCCAATGTGCCAGGGCATTCATTCTCTCAGCTGAGGTTCCTTCATCTACAAGGACTCCAGCCTGCACCAAGGTGGACTAAAACTAGCAGCACACCAGGACTTAACAAACTTCTCATCTGAAACTGCTTTTACCAAGGATGAAAACAGGAAAAGTTTGAAAAGTTCAAAGATGAGTTGGAAGCTGGGGTGAAGCCATTTCTTTTTTCTTTTCTTTTTTTAAAGACTTGTTTATTTTATATATGTGAGTACACTGTAGCTGCCTTCAGACACACTAGAAGGGGACCATTAGAGATGGTTGTGAGCCACCATGTGGTTGCTGGGAATTGAACACAGGACCTCAGGGAGAGCAATCAGTGCTCTTAACCACTGAGCCATCTCTCCAGCCCGTGAAGCCATTTCTTTTTTTTTTTTTTAATTTATTTATTACATGTTAGTACACTGTAGCTGTCTTCAGACACACCAGAAGAGGGCGTCAGATCTCATTACAGATGGTTTTGAGCCACCATGTGGTTGCTGGGATTTGAACTCTGGACCTTCGGAAGAGCAGTTGGGTGCTCTTACCCACTGAGCCATCTCACCAGCCCGTGAAGCCATTTCTTCCGACAGAACTTTCAGAACCAAGCCCAAGCTGGACAGCAGACCAGGTTCCTTCCCTTCAGCTCCAGGCTAGAAACAGTAACATCATGCTCATCTCACGGGCTGAGGCTATTTCCCAGAGTTCTCTCTGTGGGGTGACTGTTTCCATGTGGGAATCTAGACTTCCACCTCACTGGAGTGACCCACAGAAACAGCAAAGATGGCTCCACACACAAGCGCCTGCGCTGTCATGACTGCAGTGCCAGGTGAGCGCTTCCTACAGAAACCGTGAGCCAGCCTAGAGCCTTCCCAGGTGGTTTGCACTGTGGGAGGCAGACGCTTCTACAGAGCTTCTGGAAATGTCTCCTCCCAGGAAGCTGCGGAAAAGGCATTTATCCCAAAAAGCAAAGATCAGTGACTGCACACTCAAGATCATAGTCGAATATTCTGTAAGGTTTGCAGTTTTCCTTTAATAGCTTTGCTGAGGTGTAACTGACATAAACTGAACATTTTTAAAGTATACAATTCGGTAATGTTTTAAATATATATATACACACATACACACACACACACACACACACACACACATACATATATATCCACAACCCACAAAATTCAGTATAATAAACTTACTAGAACACTCCAGAGTCCTCATGCCCCTTTGAAATCTCTGCCTGGAATATATAAACTTAAGTTGCCAGCAAGCTCAGGAAGAAAATTACTGTGTACTTTTCCTGGCTGGGGTTCTTTCGTTCTGCACACTTAAACTGTGATTCGTGTATTTTGTAGGCAGTGCAATTTCATTTTGGAGATATGCATTTCTTTATACATTCACAGATGTGCATTCCTTCCAGATTTTAGCTCTTATAAATAATCTGCTAGAGAACAGTCCCACAAAAATCTCTGCATGGATGTCTGATTTCTGGGGAGTTGTACTCGTCTGTGGGCTGATGGGGGGTGTACACATGCAAAGTTGTGAAAGCCAATGCCATGTGTCTTCCTCTATCATTCCAATCTTATTTCTTGAGACAGGGTCTCTTCACTAAGCCTGGGGCTCACCAGTCTCTGCCTCCCTGAGATCACAGGCAAGCACTACTGTACCCAGCGTTCTATGTGGAGATCACAGGCAAGCACTACTGTACCCAGCGTTCTATGTGGAGATCACAGGCAAGCACTACTGTACCCAGCGTTCTATGTGGAGATCACAGGCAAGCACTACTGTACCCAGCGTTCTGTGTGGAGATCACAGGCAAGCACTACTGTACCCAGCGTTCTATGTGGAGATCACAGGCAAGCACTACTGTACCCAGCGTTCTATGTGGAGATCACAGGCAAGCACTACTGTACCCAGCGTTCTGTGTGGAGATCACAGGCAAGCACTACTGTACCCAGCGTTCTATGTGGAGATCACAGGCAAGCACTACTGTACCCAGCGTTCTGTGCGGGTCCGGGGGATCCTCATGATTCCACAGCAGGCATTTCTCCAACTCAGCCACTTTCCTGCCATGAATATATGATTTCTCTTCTCTACGTAAATAGCATGGAACAGAATGGCTGCATCATTTAAACGGAGTTCTCTGGGAGGGGGGACAGCACCGGGGAGCTAATGCAGGACTGACTAGGCAGCCATTCCACCAGGGCTAAATCCTCAGACCCGCCTCTAACTTTTCAAGAACTTGTCAACTGTTCTTCCAAAGTGGTTTTGCCAGTCTACACACCCTCTACTACACCGCCCATATGATCTAAATGTCTGTCCCTCCTGCCTGGCACGGGAGGCTGAGTCTGTTTTTTTGTCATTCCTCTTGGGGTGGTTTTAATCTGTACATCCCTAGTGACTAGAAATTGGTGGGCAGTTTTCACAAGCACATGAGGTGCTACTTGAACAGGAAATTTCCCCCTGGAAGGCCATGCAATAAAAGCTGATCCCCCGTTGACAGCGCTCTGGGGGTGTGACTTCATGATGGACTGGCAGATCCTCAGCCTGGCGTGTGGCCTAGACTAAGGGGCCTGACTAAGAGGGGACTAGACTGAGGAAGCAGGCCAGTGAGCATGTGTCCCTGGCAGACACACACTGTCCCAGTCACCATGGGGTGAGCAGCTCTTCCTCGTGCCTCCCGACACGATGCCCTGCCTCATCAGGTCAACGCAGCCCACAGCCCACAGACTGGAACCTCTGAAACCATAAGCCAAATTCAATGTTTCCACTCGGTTTTCTCAGGTATTATTTTTATAGTGACGAAAAGCTAAGTGACATGAAAGGAGAGTTTTACATTTCAATTTCTAATTGTTTGATAGCAGTATACATAAATCTAGTTATCACAAACTCTTGGGGGTTTGTCAGTTTAGTAGATTCTATCAAATGTATTACATGGAAGATCATGTTGTCTGCTAACAAAAACGACTTCCTCCCCAGCCCCCACTGGCATGGCTGGGGTGGAAGCCCACATACTCACCTTGCTCCTCGCTTTAGGACTAAAGCATCTATCTGCTGCCAGATGCATGTCAGCTGCAGCACTGTCACAGATGTTCTTTAATAGGTTAGAATTCCCTTTTTATTCCTCATTTGCTAGAGACTTCTGCCTGAGCTATGGAACAGTAGGTTTGTCAAAGGCATTTTCTTGAATGTATGAGTTGATCGTCTGGTTCTGGTTCTGGTTCTGGTTCTGCTAATGTAGCCAATTACACCAAATGCCTTTGAACTTTATACCCGAGTCCTTTTGCATTCCTGAAATAAACTGCACTTGACTTATCTGTTTACGTATTGTTCGATGTAATTTGCAAAGCTGTGAGGGCAATGTTTTCTGCCTGATCTGGGCATGGGGGGATGCTGCAGTCCTCACAGACCGAGCGGGGAGAGGCTCACAGCTTATCTGCTTTCTGAAGGAATGCGTGTGCAACTGACATTACTGCACCATTAAATGTTTGGTTAGAATTAGCCCAGAAGGAAACTTCTGGGCCGGGTATTACTTTCTTGCTTGCTAATTTTTAAGCTACAAATGCCATTTGTAAAAGGCTATAGAACTATCAATAAATCTATTTCCTTATGACTAAGCTCTCTCAAGTTACAACTTGCAGGGACATTTTAATTTCATCCAAGGTACCAAATTTGAAGGCATGAAATCCTTTGTATTATGTATAAAAATATAAGAATAAATATATCAAATATAGATACAAAATAATATCACATTATTAATACCCATGGAATCTATAATGATAGCCAATATTAATAATTCATGACCCTAAAAAATCAAAGCTTTCCCATATAACTGAACTGAATCACAAGACAAACTACAAAGACAGAGAATACTCTTCTATCTAGGACCCAACAAGGAGGTGGGAAAAAAAAAAATCACAGAAACTGCTACAGCAGAGCTACCTATCATCTCAACACTTAGTGGGGGTTGGGAGGGCTGGGGTGACAATGGATTATTACAAGTGTAAGGCCGGCCTGGGCTATGCAGTGTGACCCTGGACTTCTGTGTGTGTGTGTATAAGGCAGTGGAGAGACATTGCCAAACAGTATCTTCACAACACTTGAGTGCTAGAAACATTCTGATTTGCAATTTAAAAACATTTGTTCTGCAATGACAAAATAAGGAACAGAGTTAAAGGCAGCAGGTAGAAAAGTATGTTGTGCCTGTAACTATCTGTTGACATCAGAATGACCCACATAGATACTTCTTCAGGGTATCTATGCCCAAGACTCATGCTCGCTCCCACCCCCGCCCCAAACTCTAACTCGGTAGGCCTAAACTGACCCGAGAGTGTTCTGGGAAAAGCTTCCCATATGATTCTGACAAACACATCTGATTCAGAACTGCCTATGTGACTGCATGGGTGACTTCTCAAGTGACCCAGGAAACATTAACATCAGAGACAATTACCGTGGCACATGCCTGTAATCCTAGCACACGAGAAGCAGAGATGGGACGAGCTCATGTCCTGGGCCAGAACTACAGAGTAAGAGCCTTTCTCAAAAATGATAGGCAGACAGACACCAAAACATTCTTAGTATTGGGATGGGGTTCCTAGGCAGATACCAAGTCATGGGTTAGTGTTTCTTAGGATCAAATCTACCTCCACATACGTCACACAAGACTTCAATAACCATTTCTAGCCCTATGATCAGAGGACAGCTGCTGGATTCCAATCAAAAGAGAGGCCATTGTTTACATCTGCTAGATCATAGCAAGGCAGCGGCAGCCATGCATCTGCGCTGTAATCATAGAAAAGATTACAGACTGCTCACACAAAAGCTGATTGACAAGCAAGACGCTCTCCACAATACTGTTCTACAATTCTGAGTGGAATTTTGATTTAAATGGGCTTGTAACTGAAATAGAACTTTTCTATTGTAATAACTAGATTTCTGCCATACTTAAAAGGGTATGGATTTGGTTTTTTTTAATTACTAAAAGAACATAACTATTTTAAAACTTCCAATGTTGGGCTTCTTTTCAAAAGATTCAGAAACATAAATAGTTTTTGCTAAGAATTCTTTGTATAACAAATATTTAGAAAAAGTTCTCTTTTAGTATATAAATCTTGACAGTCTTACGTAAAGAACTCCTTGAAAAGTAAGAAACATTTGGGAAAATCTTCACAAACAATTCAACATTCTGGCTGATGTGTATCTGTGTGTGTGTGTGTGTGTGTGTGTGATATGAAGTGTCAGAGTTATGCCTTTTGCAAACTTACAAAGTGAGTCAAGGACAGAAAAATAGACAACAATGTGTTCCTTTGTACCCAGCAAATTTTCCCAATTATCAGAACTTTGGTCTACTTGTTTCATATGGTTCTACACTGATGATATACTTTAAAGCAATCCCACACTGTTACTTCTCAGCTTTAACAAATAAAATGTAACAATCTCTTCATTATTACCAAATACCTTAGTTTGCTTCTTTGTTGCTATGCTAAACACCATGACCAAAAGCTACTTAGAAAGGAAAGGCTTTATCTGGCTCCCGGTTACAGTCCATCATTAAGGGAAGCCACCTAACTGAAGCAAAGACACCACAGGCATGGTGCTCAACGCCTTGCTCTCATGGCTTGCTCAGCTCTGCTTTCTTCTACAACCCAAGACTACCTACCTGCCCATGGGTGGCACCACCTACAGTGGGCTGGGCCCTCCCACATCAATCATCAATCAAGAAAATGCCCAGACATGCCCACAGGCCATCTGATGGTGGCAATTTGTCAACTGAAGTTCCTTCTTCCAGAAGAAACTATTGTATGTGTCTAGCTGATAAAAACTAACCAGCAAACCAGATACATAATGTCTCATACCCATTTCACGATTAACTTTCCCATATTGTTTCAGAATTTATTTGTACAACTCATTTTATCCAAGATTGTATCTTTTTGTTCCATACTATAATACACTAAAATAATTTGTCTGAAATCTTCAGCATCTGGCTGGGGAAATGGTTTAGTGAGTTTAGTAAGTGCTTGCCACACAGCACTCAGACTCTTAATCTGGAACCCCAGCACCCACAAAAAGGAAAGGGCACCTTTCCCCAGTAAGATTTCTGGTTTTACCGATTGGACTGATTCCTGTAAAGAACACTGTAAAGGGGGGATGGGGTAGAGTGCCTGCCAGCATGTGTAAGCCCTGGGTTCAATCCCACCAAGAAAAGAAAGACTAAGGACAGGACAGAAAGCACAACAGTCAGAAATAAAATATGTTAGCCGTCTTTCCTGTTGGGGATAGTGGTGTGCCAGAACCAAACCTAGGGTACCCGAACCTCCTGCGCGCTGGCCAGTCTTCTACCACAAGGCTACAGGCCAGCCTTGCAAAGGTGTTTTCACTGACACACAAAAACCAAATGTTGCTGTTTCTTGGGTGCTGAAGGATATTTTCTACCACCAACAACACAGTGATCACCAGACCAGGAAGTCCATGATCAACGATGGCATCAGAGGAAACAAATAGTCACCAATGTCCTCCACCAGCAAAAAACACTAAGACAACCTTCTGGGAAAACTAGCCAAACTGTGCAAGACTCCAGTGGGTGCCATCTGTGTACTGAGATCGGATCCCGTTTGCTGGTAGCAAGACAATCTGCGTGACTTAGGGTTCCTAGGATCATGCAAAGAAAAATGAGCACAAACACACTGGAAACACATGGCCTGTGGGGGAGAAAACGACCTCAAGAAAGCAGTGGGGGAAAAACGAAATGAAAGAACAGAATGGAAGAGGGGCGCAAAGGCCAGGGCTGGAGCTGGAGGAAGACAAGGAGGGCAATTCTGCAGTGTCCTGGTCTGCCAGGACCATGCAAGGTTCAAAAGAGAGGGCCAATAAACCTTAAAAACTATGAGCCCCACTGTAAAAACCGGGTTCCAAGTTCTCTTCTGATACATTTATACAGTTTAATGTTTAAATCAGGTTAAACATATCCAACTCAAACATCTGCCATTTCTCTAGCCTGAAAACATTCAAATCTTTTCTAACTTTTGAAACATAAAGTGCATAAGCACACAGCTGTCCACAGCCACTCTACTGTGCAAAAGCACAGTCATCTTACTCATGGTCACTGTCACACAGTGGTCACTGTCTGTCACACAGAGGTCACTGTCACACTGTGCTCACTGTCACACACACAGTGCTCACTGTCACACACACAGTGCTCACTGTCACACACACAGTGCTCACTGTCACACAGTGGTCACTGTCACACACACAGTAGTCACTGCCACACAGTGGTCACTGTCACACAGTGGCTCCTAGCAACATCTCTCCCCTCCCCCCCCCCTCAGATCTGTGTAGTAATATGTACGTTTGAACCTGGGTCATATCAAGCATTCTATTACTTAATCTACTTTTGATCATGTCTACCATATGCATCCTCCATATAGACTGAACTCCACGTCCTTACGCTTCTATGAAAAGCATGATAATGCATGGTTTAGAGCAGAGGCCAGGAAGAATAATGCAAAGGACCAAACAGCAAACAAGGTCATCTCATGTATGCCGATTCCAAATTCTACAGATGCTCTGACAGACAGACAGACAGACAGACAGACAGAGATTGATATAAAACAATGGCATATTTGTGTATAACACACACTCTTAGGTGCTTCACAACACTTAGTAAGTAAATAGTTGTCATGTTATTTGGGAGCAATGACAAGAAAAGTGCTTGTACATATTCACTTCAGACACAATTTTTCTCTTCTAAATATCTTCACTCTGTGTGAGCTGAACTGCAGATACAGAGCCCACAGATACAGAGAGCTAACTGTACTCAACACTAGTTATAGGGTGAAGGCAGAGGGAGAGAAGGGAATGCAGGGGAGGGGCTCCCTATAAACAGCATGTAACTTTATGGACCCTGAAATCTAAATAATGTCCCTAGATCGTAAGATCTCTTTTTTAACTTTTAAAATGTAAAAGCTGAGCTCACAGGCAGAAATAAGGGTGACATAATTTTAATATATATATATGAAAAGGAAACCGAAACAGGTGTGACCTCTTACTTAAAAATTATTCAGAATTTCAAAATAGGACAGAAGCGTGGTAGACTGAGCCCAGCGGCTTCTGCAAAGGAGTCCTGTGTGACTCCCGCATGTCCACCAGGCAGACAGGCCACAGCCAGCCAAGTCCTGGCTTAAGATCACTCAGAAGCAGGGGCAAACTGAAATCAACATTGCTTCCTACCACTTAATTAATACTCCTGTGTCACATCTGTTCCTTTGTTCCATGTCTCTAAACTGGGCTGACAACCAGACACCCCGACAGCCTGCTGTGAGGAATACACAGGGATTTAAGAAGGGTCTAGGATACGTGAAAGCCTTCATGCCATCATTTTTTGCCTTTGCCGCTGCAGTGCTGGAATCAAATCAGAGGCCTTGCACACCCCTGGCTAGCACCCTGCTACTGAGTGTCCCAAGCCCTGACAACTCTATCTTAATCACTAGATAGCAGTCGGCTTGGCCAAGGCTCTACATTATTTTGCAGAATTCCTCCTCTGCCTTGATAAATAATGCTCTCATAAACACCCTTGTTTGCATTAACTCTGCATGCCACACTCACCCCATTATTGCTCAAAAGGCAGAACCAAATATAAAAATACCAATCAAAACATCTATTTTTTTTAATTCGTTTTAAAAATCTCTATGTTCATTAGTTGGGTAATGTATGTGGAGGTCAGAGGACAACCTGTATAGAGGCAGCTTGCTCATTCCACCATGTGGTTCCCAAGGATCAAACACACATTTGTCAGGCTTGGTGGCATGCACATTTACTCACTGAGCCATCTACCCAAGCCCCAAAATAGATGTTTTTTTAAATTGTGAGATATGAGTCAGCAAAACTCAAGACCAATCCGGGCAAATTAGACCCTATTTCAAGATAAAAAGTGAAAACAGCAAAACAGCTCTAAAGCACTTGCCAGGCATACACAAGAAAAGAAGTTCAAACCCCAACATCTCTCTCTCTCTCTCTCTCTCTCTCTCTCTCTCACACACACACACACACACACACACACACACACACACACACAGAGTGACTTTTCTCTATCCCCTTAGCTCGGTATTAAGAATATCCATATTAAGAGAATATGATAAAGTTAACATTGCTAGCCCGGGCATAACTCTCAACTGCTTAACTTTCTTGTCTCTTAGAAGTAGACTACTTTGAACATACAACTGCACTAACAATAACAAGCTATAAGAAACCCAAGGTACTCGGAAAGAGACAAATGAGATACGGTGTGGAAAGGACAGAGAGACCCAAAGATTCCAGGGCATTGGATGCATTGGATGCATGAAATAAAGGAGCCGTGCTAGAAGGTGGTCTTCCAACCTCAGCCATCTCATTGTTGGGGGGACGGGAGGGTGATGAGTCAGAGATGAACCAGCCAGCCAGGCTCTTTTCCAAACTCCTGACTCCTGAATCATAAGCAAAATAAAAGGGCTGTTTTAACTCACTTTAAGTTGTTACACACAGCATCCAATAACCAGGTGCCAATTTAAAGTGTATACTAATCTTTAAGATTATAAATCTCCAACTAGCAAGGGTCCTTGCAACACCTCTACTCCAGTGATGGAGAGACTGCTCAAAGCAGCCCTTCAGGAATAGCAATCTAGGGCACAAGGCTAGCACCTCAGGAACTGCTATGTAGCTCAGGATAGACCTGATCTTCTTGCCTCCACCTCTCAAGTGCTATGATTACAAATGTGTGTTACTGAAACCAGCAAGTCTTTAAAAATCACTTATGAGCCCAAATTTCATTAGGTGTTTGTTGGTAAGATTGTTGGGGGTGTTTGGGCAGTGGGTGAGACAAAACTTCGAAGAAGGGATTTTCAGCTTCTTATGGAACAGAATTAAAGTAAATTAAAGTAACTCCTAACACCTATAAGTTAAAAGCCATTTATAAAAAAAAAATAAAATAGAATAAAAAGAAGAAATGTCAACAAGAAAAGGTTTTTTTAAATTTTTTTATTTACGTACACCTATTTCTGGCTCTCACTACAAAAATTAAAATGGTTAGTCCTGTCAAGTTTAGCTTCCTATGAGTAAATAAACCAGTATATACTCTGACCATAATTTGAAAAATACACGACTAAATTCCAGTATTATTCCCCTTAGTGTTCTAGCAGGGAAAAGCACTTGCTGATCTTGCAGGGGACCCACATGGCAGCTCCCAACCACCTGTCCCAGGTGACTGATGTCCTCTCCTGCCCCCTCAGGCACCAGGCAAGCACGTGATGCACTAACATACATGCAGGCAAGCACTCATACACATAAAATAAAAATAAACAAATCTTCAGAATCAAGTTATATGAATGTTGTCTCTGAAAATACCTACTGCAGCCATGTTGCTTCTTGTGACAGGTGAGATCACCCAAGGCCTTCGTGCCACGGAGGGTAAGATGACATGCGTCAGGCTCACAGTGACCTTCAGGCCATCCTAGACTGCGAGCCCAGTGGTGTTGGCAGTAAATACGAGGAAAAAATATCAAGCATTTAGGATCCTCGACTCTTTGTTTCTACTGAGTTCTTCCAGATCAGCCGAGACTTGCTTTAGATGGGATCTCAATCTAATTTCTTCATTATGACTGAAAATGTGTCAGCAGTTCTTCATCAATAGATGCAACCTCTGGTAATGGTTATAGTTTTCAGCCCAAACATAACACCTAAATCTGCATGACTGGCCCTTATTTGCAGTCAAATGGCTGAAGTCTTCACTTATGCACAACATTGCCTGCCCTGGCACACTGCAACCCATTAGAAAACATTCTCTGGGGCTGGTGAGATGGCTCAGTGGGCAAGAGCACTGACTGCTCTTCTGAAGATCCTGAGTTCAAATCCTAGCAACCACATGGTGGCTCACAACCACCCATAATGAGATCTGACGCCCTCTTCTGGTGTGTCTGAAGTCAGCTACAGTGTACTTAGTGTATAATAATAAATGAATATTTAAAAAAGAAAAAGAAAACATTCTCTGTTCAAGTTCCCCATCATAACTAGAGGCTTCTCCCATCATAACTAGATGTTACTACATGTTATGTCCGTAGCTGTAATTTTATTACATTTACTTGTTTATGTATAGTACTAATATGGAGGGCACAGGACAACTCAGTAGAGCCAGTTCTCAGGAATCAAACAGGTTGCCAGGCTCGGTGGCAAGTGCCTTTACCTGCTGAGCCATCTCACCGGCCCAATGTCTGTAACTTCTGCTGAACAGCAGAACTCACAAAAATTTACTTTTCTAACCAGATGTGGTAGCTCACATCTGTAATCCCAGAACAAAAGGCTGAGGCAGGATTGCTATGGTTCTAGCATAGCAGAAACTACAAAGTGAGACTCTGCCAAAAACTTAAACAAGTGCCAGCAAGATTTCTCATCAGGTAAAGCAGCTGCTTGCCACCAGGCCTGACCACCGCAGTGCAAACCGGAGCCCACAGGACAGGAGAGAAATGACTCTTACAGATTATGTGTTCTCTCTCTCTCTCTCTCTCTCTCTCTCTCTCTCTCTCTCTCTCTCACACACACACACACACACACACACACACACACAGAGAGAGAGAGAGAGAGAGAGATTTCTACATTCACAATTCCAGAGTAAAGGTATTTTAAATATTTTGAAAAGCATTCTGTAAGTGGACACAGCTGTTTCTATCATCCAGACAGTTCCAAGAGTCTCACTGTCTCTTCTCCCATGCGAAGCGCTTTACAACGAGTAAGGTAGAGAGAGTCAGGAGTCAGTCACACCACTGCTGCTGGGACCTCAGCAGAAACCACTTAAAGGAGGAAGAACTTATTTGAGCTCTGCCTACCACAGCAGGAAGCGACAAAGCAGCTCACAGAGGCAGAAGCAATGCAGAGAGGAAGGAACTGGGGACTACATAGCCTTCCAAGTTACACCAGCCATGCCTAGTCCGCTGCTGAGGCTCCACCTCACAAAGTGTCTACACTCTCCAAAACACAGCCACCATCAACGGACCAAGCATTCAACACAGAGCTAATGGAGGTTACTTCATGCTCAAAGCATAACGTTTTACCCCTGGCTTTCATGCTGCAAAAGAAACTTAGCTCCCTCTCAGAGTCATCGTGGTTCCTACACTGTGCAGAACAAACGCAAAATGTTGTCTCCACCATCCTGGGGTCTCCAGTATAGCTTCCCCCCTCAGACTGCCACACAATCTGCATTCGAGGACTCCCACCCTGCCACACATCTCCCAGCCTTCCCTCTGAGAGCCTGCTAGATGTCTCCATGACCCTGCAACCACAATCATACGGATGATGACCAGGTCTGTACCCCCTTGGACCATCACATGGCTGCACTGGCTTCCTGGGCAACAAAGTACAGTGAAATGAATCCTGGGAAATCACTTTCCTAGGCTGCAGTTTACAAACCACATGCCTGGGCAATGCCCTCGTCTCAAGTGAAAGTTTCTTAATGAATTTACTCATCTATGCCCTTGAAACTCCAATGGTTGAAGCCCTAGCCAATTCTGGGGAAGCCTTTAGGGATAAAGTAGCCAGTGATGACTATGCCACAGCTGAACGCTAGAGTGCCCTGAAAAACTCCCTCTGCCACAACTAGTCTGCCTCCAGCCAAGTCTCAGGCCATGAACAGAATGTGTAATGGATCCTCAACAGCCAATTCCCTGAGGAGTCCTTCATCCTGAAGCCTTGAGAGCCTGGCTTTAGTGTTATTCTGCGTTAGTCTCAGCTTTCTGGTCTTCTGAGCTCCCTCCACGGCCACCCACTAACCTGTTTATAGCACTAGAGCCCCGTAGCCCAATCCACCAAACGTTTCCATGGCCCTCCCATAAACCAGTTCCCACAGGCTTCTGAACCACATCCTAAGGTAGTCACGGCAATGGCCCTACTTCTCTAGCACCAATATTCTCTATCAGTCAGTTTCACATCGCTGGGACTAAAACCTCTGATATAAACAACGTATGAGTGGAGGGATTTATTTGTGCTTGTGGCTTCAAAGGATTCACCCACAGTTGCTCAGCCTCACATTCGTGGGCAGAACATCACAGTGACAGAAAGACACAGAGGAAGCTATATGCCTTAGATGGGAAGAAGAGCTAAGGGGGAACTGGGAGAAACCTACTTTTTGCAACCAACCCCAATCTCCAAAGTTTCATACTCCCCAAAACAGCACTGCTGCTGTGGACCAAAAACTCACCACATGCATGAGCGTCTGAGGACAGTTCACACTCACACATGCTACCACGCATCTTAGCAAGATCAGCATGAGCGTCTGAGGACAGTTCACACTCACACGTGCTACCACGCATCTTAGCAAGATCAGCATGAGCGTCTGAGGACAGTTCACACTCACACGTGCTACCACGCATCTTAGCAAGATCAGCATGAGCGTCTGAGGACAGTTCACACTCACACGTGCTACCACGAATCTTAGCAAGCTCAGCATGAGCGTCTGAGGACAGTTCACACTCACACATGCTACCACGAATCTTAGCAAGCTCAGCATGAGCGTCTGGGGACAGTTCACACTCACACATGCTACCACGCATCTTAGCAAGATCAGCATGAGCGTCTGAGGACAGTTCACACTCACACATGCTACCACGAATCTTAGCAAGCTCAGCATGAGCGTCTGAGGACAGTTCACACTCACACATGCTACCACGAATCTTAGCAAGCTCAGCATGAGCGTCTGGGGACAGTTCACACTCACACATGCTACCACGAATCTTAGCAAGCTCAGCATGAGCGTCTGGGGACAGTTCACACTCACACATGCTACCACGCAGCTTGGCAAGCTCAGCATGAGATACTTCCTTTCTCTCCTCGTGGAGAGTTTTTGCCTTTTCACATAAACGAAGCACTTTACGGTTTCTTTTTTGGCATTTCTAGATTTCCACTATTCCTGCACTTTCACACACTCTGGGCCACTAATAAGTAAAACAAAGGCTGCTTGACCACAGGCACTACAATACTACCCAGTCCGTCTGACAGTTAGGACAGCTAAGCAGCATTCACTGTAAACACACACTGAGAAAGGAGGAATTTACATCCCAGCTGGATAGAGAAGGGTAACAGGAGATTTCTTTCACCATACTACTTGGGAGGACAAATTTTAAAACACGGATTTTTCAGGGTTGGGGACACGGCCCGGTTAGTAACCGCCATCTGCAAATGCATAAGGACCTGAGTTCGGATCCCTAATACTAAAGTAAAGGTGGCATGCAGACAAGCTATCTGTAACCAGGAGGATAAGGGCAGCCAAATGCCTGGGGCTCATCAGCCAGCCAGCCACCCTAGCCAAATCCATGAGCTCCAGGTTCAGTGAGAGATTCACCTCCAAATATAAGGTAGAACATACCCCAGTCACAATACAGAAATCAAGCTCTAACTGTACTGGATGGAGGTTTCCTTCTTGCTGGCCACCTCTCCTCCAGACCAGGACATTCTACGCAGGCTGCTGAGGAAGAACTGCCAACAACAGTCCCACTCGGCTGTGAACCAGTCTACAAATCCACCAGCCAGCCATGCAAGCTGTGTCCACTGCTGCAGTAACAGCAAGTCTGCTGTGGAGCAACCAGCCATCTTCTGCTTGGACATGGGGATTCACATCTGGTCCATGGCAGCAGATGTCATGGGCCCTAAGAGGGAAGCTACTGCTGCTGTTCTGCTAAAAGGACATGATGTGCCCATCAAATTATCACCTAAACAACTCTGCTGATGCCTACAGATAGTATTGCTGTCAACTGTTGCAGAAATGAGGCACCTGTATCTTCCCCACGAAGGCTCATGGGAGCAAAAAGCAGAGAGAATGTCAGAGTCAGAGGAAGTAGAGAGCAGTGTGGAATGATGACTCCCAGGCACAGATGAAGGATGTCACACTTAGACGGAGAGCAGCTGTGACTACCTGCACAAGGTGTGCACAAGAGTAGGACTGCCAACAGCCTGTCACAGAGAACAGAGGGGCCCAAGGGTTCCACCACTCCCTGATGATGTAACACAGTTAATGGTTGATAGGGAAGGGGAGACATTTTCTTCAGTGGTGTAACTGGAAGGGGCCTGTGCTCCTGTGGGCATCCCAAAGGATCACAGACATGAAGGGCGAGAAGAGCCAGAAGTGAAAAGAAAGGAGATAAGGGGGAGGGGGATACTGAAGGGTGACAATGGATGAGCAGGGTCACGTGCTATGCTCATGGATGACAGTAATGAAACCCATTAACCCATTATTATATTTAATGAATAGATACTAAGAAAAAATAATAAGATAAAGAGCAATCCAGGAAGACTCCAGCCCCATGGCCTCGAATGCATACACATATGCGCATACCTCTGTGAACACATGTATACAATACACGTGCACACAAAGAAATCAAAAAACAGCATGAATGTTCTAGTTTATGCTTTCTAGAACTTTCCATCTACAGATTTCTATTTTATTATTTCTATTCTGTTTACAAAGGGAGGAGGGCTGTTGTGTACCATGGCGCAGATGTGGAGTCAGAACACACCTCTGGCTGTTGTGTGCCTGGCACAGATGTGGAGTCAGAACACACCTCTGGAGTTGCCTTCTCTTCTCTCCTTGCACCTTTACTTGGGCTCCAAGAAGCCAAGTCAAGTCGTCAGACTTGTGAACCTGGAACTGCTGGGCTGTCAAGCTGGCCCCATTTACTACTTCCCAGTCCAAGATTCATCCAAATAACTGAATCCTTGAGACAATGTTTTAGAAATTATTTTTGTCAGCACACAGAGCCATCATTTTAACTCTACACTATTAACAAAGTCAAAATATTCAGCTACTTTTTAATATTTGATGCATTTAACACTAATGTCTAGTGTTAATATTTTTTAAGTTTTGTAGTAAGGATGATCCCGAGTTTTAGCCAGGTATGGTGGTGCGCTCCTGTAATCCCAGCACATGGAAAGCAGGAGCATAGAATTTCAGTCTGAGCTACACAATGAGACTCTGCCTGAGAAAAATAATAAAAGTAATAATTCTACTTCACAAAATACATTAGCTATGAAAAGATCCAGAATAAGGTCTGGCACACCAGAAAAACTTGCATATATTTCTATAACTTAAATTGATTGAATTGAATGAAAAATTAGAAACAGCAATAAGAAATATCAGGACTCATGACTTTGGTACATGTTAATTTCATTCTACCACTGCTAAGATAAAAGCACATTTCCTGTTATCCTTCTGCCCACTCTATTTTTACTGTAGAAGGTACCAGTTGTCAAGGAGTTTGTCTGTTACAAGAAGGGATATAAAATGGCAAAGCAGTCAGGACTGAGACCAATTTCACTGCAAAATACAACTAAGGTGTACACAGCTGGGTTTTGTTGCAATGTGTTTCACCCACTAAAACTTCTCATCCGAAACATCCTGTTAAAAGATTTTATTCTATGCCAGGTGGTGTGGTATATATGTCTTTAATGCCCACCCTGGGGAAGCAGAGGCAGGTGGATCTCTGAGTTCAAGGCCAGCATTGTATACTATGTGAGTTCCAGGACAGCCAAAGCTACACACAGGAGAAACTTTGTCTCAAAAACAAAACAAAACAAAACAAAACAAACAAAAGTATCACCCTATCGCCCTAGGTAGCCTCGGACTCACAAGCTTTCTGCCTCTGGCACCCTGGTACTGGGGCTGTAGCGATGATCCAACACCCCCAGCTTAGAAATGATTTGGATTACAAGTCCTGAAAATTCAAACAGAGGACTACTTATAGCTCCAGCCCAAATTCAAACTTCAGTAAATACTAATTAAAATGTCTGCCTCCCAAACATTCCCTCTAGAAAAAAAAAAAAAAAAGTGCACTTAGATATTTACATTCTTCCAGACTTTTATAACAAGATTTTGACCTTTAAGTTTTTAAACTGGTATTTTTAAAAACTAAAAATAGAACCCAGAGTTACACAATGAAATGTGTCTTCCAATCCACTAGCAAAATCCAGAATGCCCAGCCCTGGAATGCGGGAGAAAGCACGGAGTTTATTCAAATGCTCAAAAGTGGCGTTTCAACTGCAACATCCTTTTCTCCCTACTTCAGTCAAACCCCTCCTACTTCCTCATCAGTTTAACAGGAAAATGAATGCTTCAACCTTGAATAGTGATGATTCTTTTCTTCAGCAAAATCTGAGTTTGGTATTAAATCTATAGCACCCAAGGCAGTTACATGGAAATGCCATATTTAAATGCCTTAAGATTTGCCTGAAGAATTTCTTTTATTTGATAAGCTTCATTTATTATGTAAATAAATAAAAACATCAATTAATTGGCCCAAAGTCTACACAACTCAATAAACTTCTAAACAGTTAAAATTCGCATATTTGGCGGTAGATAAGTACATAGAGTCAATACTGATAGTATAAAATTTAATGTGGGACTCCACAGCTTCTGTTCTGATTTTTTTTTCCTTAATTTTGTTACTGTTTTATGTGTATGGATGTCTTACCTGCATGTCTATCTGTGCACCACATGTGTGCCTTGTGCCCAGAAGAGGGCATTGGATCCCTGGAACTGAAGTTACAGACAGTCTGAGTGGGCACGTAGGTGGTAGGAATCCAACCCAGGTCCACTTGAAGAGCAGCCAGTGCCAAAGTGAATAAGGGGACTGGGGGTTAAGAAATTAAAGTCAAAGACCAGCCCTCGAATTTCTTCTGTTTTCCTGATTTTTCTTGGTAATAGCAAATAACAACATTTTGTTTGCATTTGTCTATGTGCGTGGTATGCATGTGCATATTTGTATTTATATGGGGGGAGGGGGTCCAAGCACACATGTGTATGCATATATAGAGGCCAGAGGTGGATGTTCCTCCATCCTTCTCCACTTGATCCCAGAGCACTCTGATTCCGTGTCTAGCAAGCCAGCTTATTAACCTAGCTAGCCAACTCGCTCCAGACGATCCACCTCTGCCTCCTGAGGGCTGATACTACCAGCCCAGCAGCTACAAGCGTGCTGGGGATTCATACTCCAACCCCCAGGGACTGCACAGTCAATGCTCTACCCACTGAGCAACCTCAGCCCAAGTGACAGGCTCTTGTTAGCTGTCCAGGCTAGCCTCCAATTCACAATCCCCCTGCCTCACCCTCTGAAGTAGATAGGTTTATAAGCATCCGTCACTCATTCCCACAGCTCACAGGCTCTATTTTGATATGCTTCAATACAGCACTCAAAATCCACCTATTCCCTTAAATCAACTCCGTCCACTATATACATCATGTGAACAAATACTACAAATCTATACAGTGGCAGAGCCATGGAAAGTTACAATTATTGAGAATGTGAACAATGGGGTGTCAATTTCTTGGCACTGTTCTCTATTGTGAATCTAATCTAGGCCCCTAAATAAATACAAGATGCGGGAGCTCTTGGAGCTATGGTGTCTGTGCCCAGTTTTCGGCTGACAATAACTGGAATGCCAGAAGCTTAAAAATCCTAGAACTCTCTGCCTTCTTAAAATAGAGCAAATATCATAATCAAGTTGAACAAAAAAAAGTTCACCATATTACACCATACAACCTGGTATCTCTAATTCTTAACTCATATTCAAGGGTTACTTTAAAAATTCAAGTGTCACATGGCGTGTGATCAACAGCAAAGGCTAGAATAGAAGCCTACTCAAGGCTCTTCCCTTAACTTGACTTTTTATTTATTTCTTTCTTTTTTCAAATCAAATTTATCCAAAACCAGGAGAGCACAAAGAACTGTGCACAAGTAACTTTGGTTACTTGGCATGAAGACACACAGCTTGATGGATGGGGAGATGTCTCAGTTGTTACGGCTTGCCACATAAACCTAAGTAACTGGGTTTGATTTCCCCAAAACATATGTTTAAAAAGACCCAGGAGCATCACCATACCTATAATCCCAGAGCAGGGGAGACAACGATGGGAGGATCCCTAAGTACTGCTGGCCAGCCAGTCTAGCCAAATCAGCAGGCCCAGGGTTCAGTGGGAGATGGCTCAAAAGTCAGTCAGGTGAGAAGCAACTGAGGAAGGCACCCAATGACTACCTCTGGCACGCGTGCACACACACACACACACACACACACACACACACAGAGAGAGAGAGAGAGAGAGAGAGAGAGAGAGAGAGAGAGAGAGAGAGGGAGAGAGAGAGAGAGAGAGAGAGAGAAATATAAACAGCTGAAATCACAGAAGCAAAAATTTTCACAATAAGCAGAACTTTCCACGGTATTGTTTTAAAATTACTTCATTTGCTGCCTAGAGAATAAAGTGCGCCTCCAAAGGCTGCCCTAAACAATCTGTTTGTGTCACTGGGGGCCCTTCAATTCACCCAGGACATAAAACTGTCAAAATTGGATGGCATCAACAGTAGGGAAATTAAGTCCAGAGCCGGGTTTTGTTAGCAAGCTCTAACTTCAAATAAAACTTGCCCCTAGAAAGGAGCAAAAGGCAAAGCCAACGTGTCCTTAAATTTCCTCCAAGTTCCTCCCTCTGCACTTCTTCTCTTTCCTCTTCTTGGAGAGGAGCATGGGATGCCAAATTAACAGTCAGAAGGCTGAGAACAGTCAGTTCCCGGAGGGTGCAAGAATTTACAATGCGCGCCTGGCAGGGAGCTCGGTGGACGCGCGCGCACGCGCGTGTGCGCACACACACACACACACACACACACACACCATACACACAAGCCAAAGCTCAGAGGAAGCTTTCGAGAAATGTCACTATGTAACAAGTTTTAAGGTCTTATTTAGGCCTCAGGCCAGCCCTATCCAGCACAGTGTAAAACACAACCTAGAAAAGCTCCATTCTCCAAACCAAGAGTTTGCTCGCAAATACTCAAAAAGGGAAGAACACAGATTCTGGACCCCCTCAGTACTGCCGCCTCTCACGTGGAAGGCTGGACAGCCCATGTGAATCCAAAATGCCACCACATCAGTTTTGTGACAGATCCACTGGGAGCATCCGACTGTGATCCAGGGCTCTCCAGGCCGCGGGAAGAGGAACAAATGCAATCTTCGGGGCCCTCCTACTTCCGTTCTCAAAACAGAAATGCTGTCTTCGCCCACTCAGCCCTGCACCTCTTCCAAAAGCTTCGACGGAAAGCAGAGCAGACCGTAGCGGTCAAGGGTAGCTAGAATAGGTGGTTCAAAGCCCCCCAGTCCCGATTCCATCGAATCTGCCTCCAGCGCTGCCCTCTCCTCCCGAAACCGAGGCGGCAGAGTAGCGGGAAGAGGAACTAAGTGACCCGCAAAGATGCCCAGAAAGCTTGCGCGCAGAGGGGGTGGGGAGGTGGGCGCCAACGCGCAGCGGAAGGAAAGGGAGAGGAAGAGCGCTAGAGCAGGACGCGACTTTAGGGATTCGGCGGTGCCCTGGCTCCCAGAGAAGCGGCGGCGAGCCAGGGCTGAGGAGGCGACGTCCCCTCTCGGCCACGCCTCGGACTGCAGGCAAAAGGCTGCGGCCCGCCCCGTCAGAAGGCGCGGACTGCGGGCCCGGGTACTCCTGGGGCTGGTTGGTGCTCCCGGGGTGGGCGGTGCACTCAGATCTGCGGGTGTACCCTGGAGCCGACGGTGCACCCCAGGTCGGTGGGTGCTGCCGGCGGCTGGAGGGTATTCCCAGATCAGACGATGCTCCCGCAGCCGGCGGGCGCTACCAGGGCTAGCGATTGCTCCCTGGGTCGACGAGTGATCCTGGGGTCAGCGGCCGCTCCCCAAGACCAGCTCTCACGCCCCGCCGCCAGGATAGGCAGCTCCGGGAGGCACTAGGAGACACGGCGGTTACCTGAAGCGGGGCGAGTCCTTCAGACACTCCTCGAAATCCACCGTCATCTTCATCTTGCCTCCTCCTGGCCTCACAGGCAACGCCGGAGGATCCGCGGGAGCTGCGGGACCGGGGTAGCGGTGGCACCGGGGATCCGGGCGGCGTCGGCGGGCGCTCGGCTGCCTCTAGGGCTGCGCGGAGCTGCGGAGAGCGCTGCGCTCCCTGGGCATAGCAGCCGCGAAGACTGCAACGGCTCGGCAGGCCCTGGCCGCCTCTTCCTCCGCCCCAGCTGAGCGCCGGCCGGGGAAAACGCCCCGGAGTGACAGCCGCAGCCACCAGCCACCGAGCCGCGGCCCCGGGAGGGGCTTCCGGCAGCACCGCCCGCGGGAGGTGCACGGCCACTGCGACAGCCAACCGCGGTGCACAGGCGTCGTTAGGCGGGATGCACGGGTTGCTAGGAGGCCGACCGCGCAGACGCCCTGAGAAGGAAGGAAGTCAGGTGGCCTGCCTCACTCCTCCCTCGGGTCTAAAAGGAAGAAGTACTCTTTAAAGCAGCTTTGGCAGCAGTCTATAGAGGTCTGGGAGCAGTTTAGCGAAACTGAGAGCAGGAGATGTGTGAAGGCACCTTTGATAACCTATTGCTTATTGGTTCCACCGCTTAATAATTTGGAAATTGCCCCTACATACATCTTTTGATATAATCAGAGACCATTTTCTGAAAGTGCAATAGCTAAATTATATTAAAATCACCTTTGAAAGAATGGGAGTATCCGTAAAAATGCATAAGTGGAATGTTTTAACCCAGTGGCTATGAAAACCTAGAGGTAAACTTCTAGGGTTATCGTCTAGCTTTCCCACTTAAAAATAACAGCCCCGATCTGCTACAACAGTCCAGTTGACACAGTGCCACATAGAAATCATCCTTTAAGTGTTGGTTGATAGTCATTGCACTACTGTCTTCTTTACAGGTTAATCAAAGGTCAGGCCTCAGCCAGCTCACATTTGCTATCTAAAGTCTACATAACCTTTGACCATTTGCCTGTATTAGAGAGTTACCACATGCTATTTTTGGTAACCTCACCTATACCTTGATCTCTTCTCCACATTGAGAAAGTACCAGTGAAATACTGAAACTTTTCAGAGAATACACAAACATTATATATGCTTCTTCTTTCCTTAGAAACTTGATTTCACTTTTTTAGTTGAGTTTTACCTGTCTATGATAGACATAGGTCCTCTTGATAGCTACTAACTACATACTTAAATGCTCAATGTCCTCAAATGTATCGACTGGTCAGGCTAATCTTTTCAAGGATTGTAACTTTACCAAGAGAATTAGCCAGTTGTACTACATTGAAGTGCATTGATGATGTGTGATAACTAATCAGCATATGTAATCATTTATTGTGTCAGTGTTTCATCACTCTGTTGCAAGACCCTTTAAAATGGTATTTGTGGTGGGGAATCAAATAAAAATTCAACTGCAGGAGTATATGTTAACTATGAGGCCAATGTAGGCTACATAGTAACATCCTGTCTTAAAAACCATAGACATAATAACAAAAGCCCTGTGTTGCTGGCACAAAACCAGGCAGGGAGAGCATTGGGTAGCACTGAGAATCAAAATGATAAGCACACACTTACACCACCAAAGCTTTGGCAGAGATGTCCAAAACTCGGGAAGACACCCAACATCTACCTCTCTACCACAGGTACTTGCACCACACCTGAACACAGACACATGCGTATACCATAAACCTGCTCCCCCCCCCCCCAAAAAAAAAGCTTCTACATAGCACTTTTTATTTCAAAAAAATTTTAAATCTATGTAAAGAGACAACCTATAGAAGGGAGAATAGTATCTATAATCTGTAACAAAAAGAAGGAGGGGGGAAAGCATCCAGGGTCAGTATACTGGCTCAAAGGGAAAAGGCTCACAAACCTGAGCTTAGCCCTGAATTCCATAGCAGAAAGAAAGCACCAACGATGGAGGGCATACCCTGATCTCCACACATGCAGTGGCACGTTCGGGTCCACACTCACACACTAATTTTTATTGATTTTTCTAATATATGTGTGTTTGTCTATGTAAATATCTGCACCTGTGCTCTGGTCTCCACGGTGGCCAGATGAGAGAGAATCTCTGAAGCTGGAGCTATGAGCAGCTTGATGCAGGTGCTGGGAACCGAACTCAGGTCCTCCAAAGGAACAAGCGCTCTTAAGCACTCAGCCATCTCTTCAGCCCCAACACACATACACACACACACTATAAAAGAAGAAATGCAAATTTTAACTAATGGGAAAAAACCTCCAAAGGTTAAATAATAAAAAGGAAAATATCTAGTAATAAATGGGATAATGGGTTGAATAGACAGTTCTCCAAAAAAAAAAAAAAAAGAAAGAAAGAAAGAAAGAAAGAAAGAAAATAAAAAGTACTCAGTAAGTACTCAGTACCCTTAGTCATCAAGGAAATGCAAATTACAATAACACTGAGATTCTATCTCACCAGAGTCAGAATGAATACTGGGAAAACCGACCACGAGAAATTTGGCTGAGCATATGGAAAGAGAGGAAGCCTCAGATAGCACTGGTAGGAATGGAAACTTGAAGCTAGCATAGAAATCAATATGGAGGTACCTCAAATCCTAAATTAGAACTCTCACATGGTCGCCCATGATAGGACCATTCTAAGTCAGCATACCACAGAGGTACTTGCACACCCATGTTTACGGAGGCACTGCTTAGCATAACCAAGAAGATGAAACTACCCTTGAGGTCTAACAACAGATGAATAGATTTCATGATATTTGCGGGTAAATGGGTTGAACTTGAGGTCATCAGATTAAAAATGGAGTTAGACCTGTATCCATCACCTTACGAAATAACTAATTCCAAATGGACCACAGACCTCAGTGTGAGATCTGAAACTGTTAGAAAAAAACACAACCAGTGCCCTATGTGATGCAGGTGAAGGCAAGGATGCTCTGGATAGGATCCCATTTGCCCAGGAATTGGGACCAACAGTTAACAAGTGGGACTTCACAAAAACCAGAAAGGCTCCTGTACAGCTAAAGAAACAACCAAGTAAAGAGGAAGCCCACAGAATAGGAGCGAATCTTTGCCATCTGTTAGCTAAACGTCCGGCAGAGGCTTAAGATCTTTAATATATAAAGGACTCAGAAAACAAAGAGTTAAGAAAAGTAGACCGTGGATCTGAACAGAGAATTCTCAAAGGAATAAATAAAAAAGGCTAAGAAATATCTATAAATAAATAAATAATAAAATGCTCACTATCCTTGTCAGTTAGGAAAATGCAAATCAGAACAACTCTAAGATCTTAGAGTGGCTAAGGTCAACAAAGCAACAAATGTAGAAAAGGATGTGGAGAAAGGAGAGAACTCTGGCTCACTGTTGGGGAGATTGCAAACCACTCTGGAAATCAATGTGGAGAATTCTCAAAAAGCTAAAAATAAATCTACCATATGTCCAACTATAACATCCTTGGCTCATGCCCAAAGGACTAGACATCCTACTCCACAGATACTTGCTCAGGGATACAGACTGGAATAATCTAGATTCATAAAGACAAATACAATATTTTCTCTCATAGGCAGGCAGAATCTACATTCGGATTTCTATGGTCATGTAGTTGTCCCTGGATACTGTGTATGAGGATCACTGTAATGATGTCAGAGGAATGGCTTCTCCATAGCTAACAGCAAAGGTTTTTATCGGAGAGTAAAAGAATATCCAGAAGGATCTGGAAGAGTCCAGAGTAGAGAGAAAAAGAACCAGCCTGGACAGGGCTATCCGTGAGAGAAAGTAGGACTGGAGAGAGGGGTGGGGAGGCAGGAGGGGGTATCTGTAAGGAGGGGAGCCTGCGAACTGAAAGCAGGCCTGGGTAGTTTAAGGTCAATGCAGAGGTGAGAGGGACCCTGATGCTAATGTGAACTGCTAAATGCATAACGGATATTTATGACTAGAAACCTAGGAGCCTGGAGGCCAGCGTAGACTTTGATATGCTGATAGCCATCACGGGTAAGTCAATGGAGAGCTATATGTCCCTTCTTGTCAGAGGTGAAGTGAGGGAAATGACTCCTTTTGGAGGACAGATGGGAGTCCATTTCACAAGTCCCTAGGGAATGTTATCTAACCACCTGGAATCCTTCTCTAGTCCCTCAGGGGGTGAAACGAGACTGTCCTTTCTGGACATAAGGTCTCTTGAAACCTAACAGATGTATGGAGAACCTGAAAGTAGAGAGCAGGAGGAAGAGGTCTAAGGAGAGGGGGAGGGAAGAACAGGAGCCGGTAATGGGATAAACACATACTGGTTGTTTTTTGTCAACTCAACTTGAGATGACATCATCTGGGAAGGACAGTCAATCAAGGAGTTGCCTTCTTCAGACTGGGCCTATGGGGAGTCTGTGGGGCATTTTCTTGACTAGTGATTGATGGATGCGGAATGCCCAGCCCGTTGTGGTTGCGCAAACCATAGGCAAGTGATCCTAGGCTGTGTAAGAAAACAAGCTGGACAAGCCAAGGTTCGCTATTCTCTCTGCTCCAGTTCCTGCCTCCAGGTTCCTGCCTGGGTTTCCCTAACTAATAGGTTGTAACCTGTAAGCCGAATAAATCGGTCCCTCCCTAAGCTGTGGTGTTTTCTCACAGCGACAAAGCAAACTACTCAGAAATGGGTTCCAGAGAATGGGCTCTTCCTGGGGACAGCCACGGCCCTGTCGTTTTGCTGAGGACTGTATGGAACTTTGGGCTGGAAACATCGTCTTTAGTGCTCGGAGCTTAATGGGGGCTGGGCTTGTGAGGCTTCAGAGGGAAACAAAGACTCTAGTTAGGACTGTTTATGTCTTAAGAATCTGTGTGTGGTTTCTGGTCAGCTGAGGCTGAAGAATCAGCTGTGGTTAACAAGAGACCAGTTCCACCGTAGCTAAACTTCACTTTATTGCGCAGTGGTTTTCAACCTGTGGGTCATGACCCTTTGGGGGGGGGGATCAAACAAGCCTTTATCAGTGTTTGCCTAAAACCACGACAATATTTGCATGACGATTCATAACAGTAGCAAAATTACAGTTAAGAAGTAGCAACAAGGGCTGGTGAGATGGCTCAGTGGGTAAGAGCACCCGACTGCTCTTCCAAAAGGTCCAGAGTTCAAATCCCAGCAACCACATGGTGGCTCACAACCATCCGTAACGAGATCTGATGCCCTCTTCTGGTGTGTCTGAAGACAGCTACAGTGTACTTACATATAATAAATAAATCTTTAAAAAAAAAAAAAAAAGAAGTAGCAACAAAAAATAATTTTATGGTTGGGGGAATCACCACAACGTGAGGAACTACATTAAAGGGGCAAAGAATTAGGAAGATTAGAAACTAGTTTTTACTGGGATAATGGATGGTGGTTAGGTTGGGCTGAAAAATCAGCTGTGGTCAATAAGGAGTCAGCTTCCTGAGGCAAAAATCTTCGGGGAAGTATTTCCTTGGGGTCAGCATCCAGAAGAGGAGGCCAGGTGGAGGGAAGGCAGTGTCTCAAACTGGCAGCCACACTTGGTAATATGTGAGAGTTTCCTATGTGGTGCTGATTTGGGCTCTCCTCCTCTGAGATACCTGTGACACATCTTAGAATAGAAGAAATTCAATAATTTTCATCTCATAATAATGGAAAGTGAGAACCCTAAATGTGAAAATTAGATTCTAGGTAACTCAAGTCAGGCACAAGCTCCATGATGCTGGGCTCTTAACTGCACACTGCCCACCAGACCTTGAGAATTTGCTTGTGCAGTACCATGGGTGAGTGTATAGTTAGCAGTACTAAACTGGCCGAGTCTGCACCAGGCCCCAGGTAAGATGATCATTGCTACCACTAACAGTAAAATCACACGGCTCAAATGTCACCTCCTTGGGAGTCTATTTTCTTCTCTTTCTGACAACAGTTAAAGTTAGTCACCAGGCCCAATCTGTACTACACCAAAATATAAATTGGTGGATATGGTGGTACATGATAGTAACCCAAGCTCATGAGAGCCTGAGGCAGGAGAATCATGAGTTTGAGGCCAACCTGGGCTACATAAGGCTACATAGAAAGTTCCTGGATAGCCTGGGCTACACAGAGAGCTCCTGGATAGCCTGGGTTACATTATGGGATTCCATCTCAAAAAAATCAATATAATAACAACAACAACAACAACAACAACAATAAAATTATGTAAATGGTCAAACATTAAACCTTTCCCAAACTAATTCTTCTAGAGTTCTCAGTCGTTCTCCCTCCCAGTACTCTAGAACCCTGGACACTTGTAGCCTTTCTTTCCCGGAATGTCCTGGGTTTCCTCTGAAGGTCCTTTCAACTCTGCATCTGTTTGGGCCGATGCTTAGTATCTCTTCCCTGGTGTGTTCCTGGTTCAGGATGTGTGGTCAGCAAGACTCTGACACTTCATAACTTATCATTTACATCCCATCTTCATGCAAGAACTGCTCATCTGAGGCTGTGTCGTTTAAACATATCACCATCTTGCTTTTCTTGTTGCTGTCACCCTCCCATCCCCTTGGAACTCATTGCCTTTGCTTAGCTGATTGCACTATGATTTATCTAAAGAAAATGGGTTATGGTAGAGGTGTTTTGTGGTCAGATACTGGCACTGGGGAACACCAAGACGCCAAGACCTCTGGGAACTGTTCTTCCTCTCCTAGGATCTCTCTCTCCCTCTCTCCCCCTCCTCTCTCTCTCTCCTGTGTGTGTGTGTGTGTGTGTGTGTGTGTGTGTGTGTGTGTGTGTGTATGTGTGTTCATGCATGCATGCATGTGCACCACATGTGTGGTGCCACTGGAGTCCAGAAAAGGGCATCAGATCTTCTGGAACTACAGTAGAAGATGATTGGGCTCCCGATGTGGGTGCTCAGAGCAGAATCCTGGCCCTCTACAAGAGCAGCGAGTGTTGATAACTACTGAACAGTGTCTCTAGGACCTTCTTTTCTGTTCTTTATGGGCCTAGTACCTGTCTTGAACTTCTATTTTCCATAATACATCATGGATGCTGGAGTCTCTGCCGAGTGGAATCAGACAGGCAGCCAGCAGGTAATGGGAATGAATGGAGTCCACGTCACATAAGCAGTTCAGAGTGGAGGAAGCTCAAGTTTGCAGAAAGCAAGTTCCCTGTGTAAGGTCAGCTCTGGTCAGTGTTAAATACACCAGACCTTCGGATTTCTCATCTGAATCTTCAGATAGCTAGATTTTAATGTAAAAACCCCCCATGTTCAAATGTTGGCAGAGCCTTTAAACGATTGCATTGCCCAGACCATAAAAAGCAGTCTCAGGGCCACTTAGCAACTTCTATGGGTTTGGGTTTCTGACATGGCCTCTCAACCCTTGCTCCTAGAGCTGTTCAGAACTTCAGTCTGCTGCTGGGTCCCTGGCAGGCAAAGAGAGGGTGGGATCACTTAAATGTAATTAATCCTTTGGACAGGGCTGGAGTTTAGGGCTGTGGGACAGCTGAGCAGTTAACAGGGCAATTTCTTTGTTGACAGCTGTGTCTTATAAAACAGCTAGTAAACACTCCTGTTCAGGACTTGGGCCCCTGACTCACGACGCTCCACCTCACTTCTACCGCCAGCACATACCCCTGCTTTATTTCCTTCTATAGCATCCCTGGGCGTGTTCTCTGGCTCAACTTTATCTTAAGCCCTGGGGATTTTTTTTAAGAATTATTTTTATTATTTTAAATGATGTGTAGGTATGTGTGTGTGCCTGCACATGGGTATGTGCCCATGAGCCCAGGTGTCTGCGGGAGCCAGGAGAATCGGATCAACTGGAGCTGGAGTGAGTGACAGACGGTTGTGAGCCATCTGATGTAGGGACCTGATCCTCTTGGAAGAGCCACAAATGCTTCATTAACTGTTGAGCCATCTCTCCAGCCCCAAGCTCTGTGTTTGCTGAATGAAAGAAACAATTTCTTCCCTCAAGAGTTTTCAGGCCTTGGCGAGTTCTATGCCAAGAGCACACACGAGGCTGCTTAGACACCGACACTGACACCGAAATCTCCTTTGGAAGGGAATGAGGATGCTCATGTCTCTGCAAATATAAGGAATCCTGCAAAAGTAAGAACGGGGAAAGGACAAGGAAGGTCCCTCAAGGACTTCTAGTCACCGGAACTCTGTGACTAAACAAACGCACAGGAGCAGGGGATGCTCATGGTCTTCAGGAACTATAAATAGAGCGCTCGCCTTTGGGAAAGAAGAAAGGCAGCTGGAGAGGGAAAGAGGAGCCGAGTTAGGAAAGGTCTTGTCTTCTGGACAAGTGTGCCTGAAGGTGGAAAGCCTTGAGGAGACAAGGAGTGACATAGTCTGATCCCCAGCTTAAAGGGGAGTGGGCTGAAGGGACAGAGATGACAATGTTGTAAGCAACTTTGAGGTTTTTCAGCCAATAGCAGTTACAATCAGGAGCCATTTGGGAGAGACAATCAAAGGGGTCTAATGGACAGCTGAGTTCAAGAGAGGAGGCCAGAAGAGAAGAGAGCTCTGGGTTTCTGGTTTGATTGAGTAGGTGGGAGATGGTTTATAGGAAGAGAAGTCTGTCCATCCCCATATCTGTACTTCAGGCAAGCCTTAAATGGTCCCACCTCAAGCCTTACTAAAAAATCGCTCCATGCAGAGACTCAACCTTCTGTGGCTCGAGTTCTTCATTCCGGTCTGTGCCCCTCCCACTCCGCCCCCATCCCTACCCCACAATGTTCTTTTTTTCACCCCCCACGTGCCTGGGGTCCCCTCTAGATTTGTTTTTCTACACTCTGCCTCATTCTCCTGGGTCAGTTCCCACATTCAGCGCTGCATCGATCCATTTTCCTTCAGCTTCCCCCATTTCTAGTCAGAGAAAACAAAACTGGAAGGGGTTGTGTGTGTGTGTGTGTGTGTGTGTGTGTGTGTGTGTGTGTGTGCCAGGCAGCCCTCTACCACTGAGCTGTACATCTCAGCGATTTATACAGTTGCTTTGACTGTATTTTAAGAGTGGATAGGCAGGGCAGCTAGGTTGTAGGAGGTGTGGCTGCCACCGATTTCACCATTAGGAACAGGATGCTGAGTGCTCTGTCTATCTCTGATCTGTGGCTAGATCGGGCATATACTGGGGAAGTGGCTGTTCTCAAAACTTGCCATTCCTCTCAAACCTCCTGTGAACTATGGCTCACTCCTCTTGTGGTCTGTAGAAACCTGTGACTTGTCATTGGGAACATTCTGTGGTCCCCTGGCTCATGTGACTATTTATGTTCCCGTCTTCACCTTCCGTCCTTGTAGCCCAGCTGTCTAGGAGGAAAGCGCACATCTTCCTGTCACTCCCAACTCAGAGCACCACACCCACCCCCATCCTCCTCTGAGAAGAGCTGTCAGCTCTCCCTTCTTGTCCTTCATCTCCCAATCTGCACTTCAACTGGCCATTTTTATGTGAAGACAGGAGAAACTAAATCATACATCTATATCAGAAGGGTTTTGTTTTGTTCTGGGTTACCCCAAAACAAAAGGTCTATGATAGGTGGGGTATAATCCAGAACAGGGAAGGCAGGCTTTCCGTGGACCCTGAGCAGGATTGGGAAACAAGGCTTGTAAAGCCAGCCTGGGTGCTCCCTCCCGTCTGCCTTTCTCACATCGATGCTTGCTTCATCTGCACACAGAGGCAGGCCCAGTGCCTCTGACTTTGCAGGAGCCAACTCCCACAATTACCCAACCAACCAGAGGAAACAGGTTTATCTCTTGGCCTAAATTCTGAATTTCTCTGGGGGAAGTATTAGCCATCAATTTAGTCAAGGTTGGGTGTGGTGGCACATGCTAGTAATTCCAGTACTGAGAGGTCTGAGGCGAGAAGGTTGAAAATCCAAGGCTAACTGGGCTATATAGGGAATTCAAACCTGCCTGAACTCCATAATGAGACTCTGTTTCAAAAAACTGGGGGCTGGAGATGCACCTTAATGGTAGAGGTCATACCTGGTGTCCTGGTTGGTTGTGTTGTTGCTGTTGTTGTTTGCTTTGTCAACTTGACACAAACTAGAGTCATCTGGAAAAAAAGGAACCTCAACTAAGAAAACAATTCCATCCAAGTGATGGTGCGCAATTTTAATCCCAGCACTCAGGAAGCAGAGGCAGGAGGATCCGAGTTTGAAGCCAGCCTGGTCTACAGAGTGAGTTCTAGGACAGCCAGGGCCACAGAGAAACCCTGTTTGAAAAAAAAAAAAAGCAAAAGGAAAGAAAGGGAAGGAAGAAAGGAAATAAGAAAGAGGGAGGGAGGGAGGAAGGGAGAAAATACCTCCATCAGATTGCCTGTGGACAAGTCTGTGAGATGTTTTCTTGATTGATATATGATCCAGTCCACTGTGGGAGGAGCAAAGCTTGGGCAGGTGGCCCTGGGGTACCGAAGATAGATAGCAAACCAAGGAAGAACAGGGGAGCAAGCTAGTAAGCAGTAGTCATCCATGGCCTCTGCTTTAGTTTCTGCCTCCAAGTTCCTGCCTTGGCTTCAATCAATGGGTTGTGACCGGGGATACACAACCCAAATAAACCCTTCACTTCCCCGGGAACCAATAAGATTTGGATCTGTATGCACCATATGCTCGAGACGTGCAGATGAGGTCTTTACATTCTCTTGACTTGGAGCTCTTGAACCTTGCCAGCTCTTGGGTTTCACTTCCTAGGGACATAGTAAACACTGAAAGAATTGAATAATTAGATAGAGCCCTCCCCATCCAAAAGCCCTGTCATTTACTCGTGCGCATGTATGTGTTTACCCACTTGATTATGAGCTCAGCTAATGAGGCCAGTCTGCCAGGAAGAGAGAGAAAATTAAATAAGATACAAGAAACAATGTGTTATTCATCTGCCGCGCATGACTGTGTACCAGAGCCGTCTGCATTGTTTACTGGACCTACTGTTCCTTTGTCTTATTTTAGATGCGAGAGCCTGACCTACTGAATCAGGATTTCCAGGGCTGTGAGTCGCAGCGTTAAACTGTGATAAGCAGTTCCAAGCTGAAACCCAAGGGCTGGCTAAGGGTCCATCTAGGACTCGGTAGATGCCCAAACCATAGTAGGTGCTCACTAACTACAGGTAGAGTTAAAACTGAAAGAAAAAGCCAGTGTTTTAAGATGTGGAAGCCAAGAGGCTAGAATAGAAAACAGGATAATGGACCTCAGACTGAATACTGACCAACTCTGGGTCTCTTACTGTGGGATCCATTATTAACAAACATGACTGTTCCTACTTCTGCTCAAAGCACCTTCCTGCTAGCACATAGGAAGGAAATTCCCTCTCTGCTCACCTGCAACTCTACAGCTCCGAGGCACTCAGGTTCCAAGGATTCGCTCCCTCATTTCCTTCTCTGTTTGCTCTGTGACACTGGAAACAGTTCATTTCCTCAGCTCCTGATCTAGCTGTGGTCAGCTTGCTCTCTGGGTGCTCTCCTAGAAACCTCCCTCACACCTGACTGCCCCCATTTAACTTTAGATCCTGGTCACATTTTCCCATGTCCCAGCTCGGTGTCTGTTCCTGCATTCCAAATTCAGGAGCATCGCCTTGGATCACAGCTTCACGATTTCTTATTTGGATTGTTACATCACCCTGCCCCAGATAGCATCTTATTTGGTCTGAGGACCAATCTCACACACTCCAACTTAGCCTTTCTGCTCTGCCACTAAAAGCTCTCTTAAAAGTTAACCAGGTCACATCACTCCAAAGCTCACGGTGGGATCATCCCACTGTTTTCCTGGCAGGGCACACAGCAATTGTCTCTGACCCGTCTCACTACCCCACTTCCATTCTTGTATGACCAGTTCCAACCAATAGACTCCACATCCTTTGTGGCCATGGCTTACAGACTTAGCAAACAACCAAAGCAAAGACTGCGTGATTTATACAGGAAGGGAGCTACCTAGAATACTGGCAGGAATCCATAGAAGCATTCCTCACAGAAGACAGAAACTAGCGACAACTCAAGTCCTCATCCGCAGACAAGGAGATGTGCAGATTGTGATAAGTCTATACAATGGAACACTATGCGGCCACTAAATGCGATAAATAAGATGGATGACTATTAAACTACGCTGGGCTATGGTGCACATGCCTTTACTCTCAGAACTCAGGAGGCAGAGGCTGGTGCATCTCTATGAGTTCAAGGCCAGCCTGGTCTACAAAACTAGCTTCAGGACATCCAAAGCTACACAGAGAAAACTTGTCTCAAAAATAAAAAAATAAACGTTACGCTGAATTAAATAAGCCATTAGTAGCAATATATACTTTAGGCTTCTATTTATATGAAGTTCTAAAACGAACCAAACTAATCTACAGTAACCAAAAATATATCAGAGGTTGTCTAGACAGAGAGTGGAGAAAGATTGGCTAAAAGAAGGCACAAGACAATTTTTGGATAATGGGGATGCTCTATATCTTGGTTGTGGTAGTAAATATGCAAGTGTGGATATCTGTCAAGACTCATCAGACTGTGCACTTCAAATAGATACATCTTAACTTATATGAACCATGCAATTCATATAAATGTTTAAAACTTTATGGACAACCATTAGAGAGTAGAGATCTGGGTTTGAGTTCCACGGAGGCAGTGACAGGCCTGTAACTACAGACCCAAACTATTTCACAGAGGTTGTTATGCCTCTGCCACTCTATATGCCACCACCCACCCAGCACTGACACAGCTCCAGGGAACAATACGTAGCTTCCGTGGCTAACACTCCTGTCCCAGTGGGATCCTGCGCAGCTGCAGCTGTCTTGTCATGGCTCAAGTACATGTCTAGGGAAAGTGCTTCGTTCTGTGTCTGAGGAGGGTGAGAGGGAGAAAGACAGCCACTTTCTGGCTTTGGCAATGTCAAGGCAGATGCGCTGTGTGACCTGAAAAACCCCTTTGATATTCAGGGCACTCAAAGGATGTTTGCTGCCTGGCAGTGGAAGATGTGTGGCTTTAACACCAGAAATTGTTGCCTCATAATTCTGCAGGAGAGAAGTTCAAAATAGAGGTTTTGGTAACCTGGGTTTCTTCTGAGCCTCTCCCTTTGCCTCACAATGGCCTCCTTACTGCAGGATCTTCAGTCTTTCCTGTATGCATGGCTCTGTGGCATGGCCCTTCCTCTGCTTGTAAGGACACCAATCATTTTGGACTAGGACGCCACCCTAGAATCTCATTCAACCTATATTCCCTCCTTAAAAGCCGGCCTCTGGGCTGCAGGGTAGAAGTCAGTAAGGACTGACCACCTGGCACGTTGAAGGCGTAGGTCTGCAGCAGGATACCCACTACTCATCTGCAATCCACTTCTGTGCCTTCTCCCAGAGACTATAGTTCTGGGTTTGGGCCTCTGACACACCCTTCTAATGTCCCTGTGTGAGCCTCGACCATGATGCTGGCCACACTGTCTGCCTTGAATGTAAATTCAAGGGCAGAAGCTGATGCTTGTCTGTGTACCCATGTGTGTAGATAGGGCCTGGTTACAAATAGATGTGCCATATATAGAACATATATTAGGAATTCTTTGCCACTTCTTTTATCAAGAAACAATAATTGTCTAGAACAGTGATTCTCAGCCTGTAGGTGTTTGACCCTTTGGGGAGTCAAATGATTCTTCACAGGGGTTGCACACCAGATGTCCTGCATATCAGATGTTTACACTATGATTCGTTTTGTTTTGTTTTGGTTTGGTTTGGTTTGGTTTTTCAAGGCAGGGTTTTCTGTGTATTCCTGCCTGTCTTGGAACTCTTTAGTCTAGGCTGGCCTTGAACTCACAGAGATCCATCTGCCTCTACCACCCATGTGCTGAGATTAAGGGTGTGTGCTGCGACTGCCTGGCTACATTACAATTTATAACATTAGCAAAACTACAATCATGAAGTAACAATGAAATAATTTTATGGCCTGGGGGGGTCATCACAACATGAGGAACTGTATTGAAGGGTCACAGCATTAGGAAGGTTGAGAACCACTGGTCTAGAGGTTTCCACATGTACTGTGTTCTTTTGGGCTTCTGGTCCCTGCTGGCCATCCCCAATGTGTGTGTGTGTGTGTCTGTGTGTGTGTCTGTGTGTGTGTCTATGTGTCTGTGTATCTGTAAGTGTGCATGCCTTGTACCCACTGCCCAGCTTGTGCAATAGAACTCTCCCAACTGTTGAGCTTCACCATGACTTTCTCCCTAACCCTTTCTCCTTGCCAAGCTTACAAAGCCAACTACTGTCTTGAACTGTCTCCTATTCATCCTTCTGCTTTTTTGTTCTTCCTTTGACTTCCAAAAATTGCATTTTATTTATTGGTGGGGCAGGGAAGTCATGCCGTGGTTTGTACCCACAGAAGTCAGAGGACAAGTTGTGGAAGTCAGTCCTTTCCTATCCCCGTGTTGGTAATCAAGCTTGGTGACCAGCACTTTCTTCTGCTGAGCCCGCTCTCTGGTTGCAGATTCAGATGAGAATGGTCCCCCATAGGCTCATAGGCTTGAATAGCTGCTCTCCAGTTGATGGAACTGTTTGGGAAGGATTAGGAGGTGTGGCCTTATTGGAGGAAGTGTGTCACCGGGGGCTAGCTTTGAGGTTTCCAAAGTCCATGCCAGTTGAGTGTCTCTCTGTTTCATGCTTGTAGATCAAGATGTGAACTCCCGGCTTCTACTCCAACACTATGTCTGTCTGCCTGCCTACCATGCTCCCTGCCATGATAGTCTTGGACTCACTCTCTGATTCCATAAGCCCAAATAAACTCTTTTATAAGTTTCCTGGGTCATAGTGTCTCATCACAGCAATAGAAATGTTAACTAAGACACTGTTTCCTTTTCTCTCTTTTCTTCTCCCTCACCCTTCTCTTTTTCCACCCTCTCCTCACTTACAGCACCCCCACCAGCTCCACTGAGCTGCATCTCCAGCCCCTGTTTTTACTTTTATGTGTGCATCAATGATTTGCGCATCAATGATATCTATGCACTCTTTGTTTCTGCTCATCCCTCTATTTTGTATGAGGGACACAGGGCTTCATGATTCTCCTATAACTTTCTGCTTTGTAGTCAAAATCATGTTGGTGAGATTCACTCATTAATGAGTTCTTCACATTCCTCTCCACTGCCATCTCATATGTTTTGTTTTAGTTTTCTTTTCCTGCTTTCCTGCTGCTATCATCCTGCTGCTATCATTCTGGTCTGTGTCTCCTGTGCACATTTGCAAGAGTCTCTCCAGATCACATCCTTAGGAGCAGAGATGCTAAACTGAAGGCATCTTGTCTGCCAAGTGGTCAACAAATGTGCACTCAGGCCACCCTTTGTGAGTTCACATCACACACATGCCCACTAATGTTCGGTGCTGTCAGATGCTTTGATTCTTGCCAGTCTGATGTATAAAAAGCATAGTGCTGAGTTTACATCTTATAACATGATCACAGATACTGATTTTATAATATGTGTTCCTTAAATATCAATGAGGTTGAAAACATTTCTGCGTGCTTTTGGACATTTGTATTGCTTCTTCTGCTACATAGGTATTTCTTTTCTTTTCTTTTCTTTTTTTTAAGATTTATTTATCAATTTTATGTATATGAGTACACTGTAGCTGTCTTCAGACACACCAGAAGAGGGCATCAGATCTCATTACAGGTGGTTGTGAGACACCATGTGGTTGCTGGGATTTGAACTCAGGACCTCTGAAAGAGCAGTCAGTGCCACAGACTGAGCCATCTCTCCATCCTGAAATAGATATTTCTATTTTCAGGTGTGTGTGTGTACCTGTGTGAGTCTGTGCGCGAATGTGTGTGTGTGTGTGTGTGTGTGTGTATGGGTGTATGGGTGTATAGGTGGGTGAGTGAGTATGTGCGAGATACATAACACATGGAGGCCAGAGGTCAACCTCGGGTATTCTCAGGAGCCGTCTACATTTTTTTTAAGACAGGGCCACCCACTGAGACTGGGGTTCCCAGAATAGGCCAGGCTTCTGAGTTCCATGGACTTTTTTGTCTCTGCCCTCCCACCTCTGGGATTTCAGATATGTGCAGCCATGCCCTGCTTTTTATGTGAGTTCTGGGGACCCACACTCAGGCCCTTAGGCTCAACGCTTTCCTGACTGAATTCTCTGCCCTGCCCCTTTTCTTCCTTTTTCTCTTGCTTGCTTGCTCGCTTGCTTTCTTGCTTGCTTCTTGCTTGCTTGCTTGCTCGCTCGCTTGCTCCCAACTCTCCCAGGGTCATTATGACTCTCAGGCTGACCTCAAACTTGCTACATATCTGAGGATGACCTTGAAGTCAAGACACCCACCCCTAACCCCTAGTGTTTTCGTGCTGCGATTAAAGGCACATGCCACCCCTACATTTAGCAACCAACCGGGAGCTCTGCCAGACACGCTCTTCCTTTTGCAAAATAGGGCAGGTAATACAAACCCCCAGATTTCCTTCTAACATGCACAGCAAACAGGTAATGAAGGTCTTGGCTTGGGAAGAGGAGCCTGGTTTCTATGCAGCCCTGAATGCTTACAACATGAGAAGATAAATTATATTCCAGAAGGAAACAGCAAAACTATAGGCAAAATCATTAACCGCTGGTAAGGTTGTACAGGCAGAGGTTCTTGCTCACAGCTGGCCATACAAGACCCTAAGGACAAACTGGCAATATATGTCATAACTTCAAAATATATGTCTATGCATTTTGAGTTTATCCTAAGAAAAGGATGTATGAACATATGTGAGTGCATGCTACCATGTTGTTAACCAAGTAGAAAATGGGTAAATACCAAACTTCTAATCCAGCGGCGAATCCAGCATCTCAGGGCCAGGAATAGCGCAGTGGTAGAGACCACAGGCATGAGCCTTTCGATTCAGCCCAAAGGTAATCACAGCAGAGCTACAGAGTACCCTGTGGTATATTACCCTGTGGTATATTACCACCTCTAGGATAGAAATGAGAAGAAGCAGGCTCTGCGTTGATGTCCATGGCTCATGCTGCCACCAATGGCCAGGCAGATGTCCGTGGTCTGTGATGCCACTCAAAGCTGTGGTGGCGTCCATAGGCCCTGCTGCTGCTGCTGCTGGGGCATGATGAAATGAGTGGCCTGCCACCTGAGACCATGTTGAGATCCGTGGTCCAGGCTGCCTCCAAGGCCCTTGTTTGTGTCTATGGTCCCACTGCAGCTGGGAGCCATGTTTCTGGTCTGTGCTGTGGAAAACAAGAAAGCTGCTTTTGCTGTGATATGGATGTGCTGTGGGTACACAGTGAGAGGGAGGGACATGGAAGGCTTCTGTGAGCCCTCCCTCTAGCCAGACCCTGTCCCCACAAAAAACAAAAACAAAAAAACAAAAAACAAAAAAACAAAAAAACAAAAAAAAACAAAAACAAAAACAGCCTAGACAGGAAGCCACCAAGGAGAACTCACAAGAAGTGTTCTGGGGATACTGGTGTGTGGCTCTCCATAATTGATAACCTCTGGTGCACAAACAGGATGGGAAGACTCAGCTTTAAGCAGCAGGCCACTGAGAGTGTGAGCATGCTCCAGTGAGTATATAGATAATTGTGGGAAGCCACATGTGCCATTGCTGAGTGGCACTGACTACTGCTGGCCACCATGCATAAGATTGGACAAACAACCAATGTGTACATATGCAGTAAAGTTTTTTGCAAAGACACTGCCTGGCCCAGGCATGATAATGAGGTTCTGTAAGGTACTGAGAGTATAACCAATCAGATGTGAGACATGCAAATGAGGTATGATAATGAGGCTCTGTGAGGTACTGAGAGAGAGTAGCCAATCAGATGAGGAACATGCAAATGAGGCTTAGTGCATAACCAATCCGGGTATGAGACACGCCTCTCCTAAGCCTATAAAAGCAGCACCAGTTCTGGGCTCGAAGTCTTTTTGCCTCTGCAATCAAGCTCTCCCAATAATCGTGTGCAGAAGGCTCCTGTTGCAGCGTCGTTCTTGCTGGTCGAGTCCGGTGCGCGCAAGAAGTGGTGCCGAAAACCTGGGACAAGAAACATCTTCAGGCACGAGCGAGGACCCCCTGCTACAGGGAGGATTCAGAACTGCATCGCGGGGAAGGAGCGGTTAATAAAGGTTCCCGTAAAACAGACTGCTGAGAAGGATCCGGCGTGGATTCAGAACACTTCAGCTGGGGAGCGGTGTTAATAAAGGTTCCTGCAAAACAGACTGCTGAGAAGGATTCAACTGCATGGATTCAGAACTCTTCAACTGAGGAACGGCGGTACGGTAAGTGTAAAGAAATTAATGTAAATCTCTGAAAGGCATGCTCTCCTACGAAGTAGATCCGTTAATTGTCGCTGGGATTGTGCTGCTTGCTTGCTTTCTTGCCTTAATTTTATGCTATTGCCTTAATTGTCATCGCCCTGGGCACGAGTGTATCTGCTGGGAATAATTTCACGTAGATAACGCTTTAGTCCAGGACGATCATGGGTAATGGCCAGTCTACGCCCTTAGTAGGGCCGGTGCAAGCCTTGCTTAAAGAAAGGGGTTTAAAAATTTCGGAAAGAGGGGCTGGTGAGATGGCTCAGCAGGTAAGAGCACCCGACTGCTCTTCCGAAGGTCCGGAGTTCAAATCCCAGCAACCACATGGTGGCTCACAACCATCCGTAACGAGATCTGACTCCCTCTTCTGGAGTGTCTGAAGACAGCTACAGTGGACTTACATATAATAAATAATAAATAAATCTTAAGAAAAAAAAAATTCGGAAAGCACAGTGAGCGGTTTTTTGAGAGTAATAGACAGACTTGCTCCTTGGTTTGCCCCCACTGTGTCGCTGACGCTACCTAGTTGGGAAAAGCTGGGAAAAGATATAGCAAGAGAGGAAGTAGATGGGAAAGTGAAAGCAGGGACAAGGCCGTTATGGAAATTAATTAAGGCTTGTATCCAGGACAAGAAATGTGAGCTAGCTGTTAAAGAAGGACAGCGACTTTTACAGGAGCAACAGAAAAGTATGTCAGAAACAGAGAGATATGAAAAAGAAAGCGCGCGCAGAAAGATAAGTAAAGGGAGAGAAATAAAAGGAGAAAAGGAAAAGAAACCAAAATGTAAAGATACAAAAGATAGCATAAAAAATAAAGAACAGAAAATTAAGTCAATTTACCCTCCTCTCGAGGACTTTGAGTTGTTAGAATTGTCTAGCTCAGAGGATTCGGAACTATCAGAAGGGGAGGAGAAAAATTTGGAGGAGGCTGCTGCAAAGTGTAAGGCAGAAAGATCTGGTCCAATAGGAAGGAGTATCAGTGCTCCCCCACCACCTCCGCCTTATACAGATAAGAAAACAATTGGCTATGGCCACTCCTTTTGCACTCCTAAAGGGCTGCAAAAAATATGTCAGGCTTTTCCTGTTTTTCAGGATCATGCTCAACAGCGATATTATGAGCCAATATCGCATAAACAAGTGAAAGAGCTAGCAGAGTCAGTAAGGACCTATGGAGTTAATGTATCTTTTACTCAGTCCCAAATTGATAGACTGGCTCACAATGCCATGACTCCCTTTGACTGGATGAGTGTGGTAAAGGCATGTCTTACGATGGGACAGTATCTAGATTGGAAGTCTATATGGCATGATCTGTGTTTGAGTCAGGCCCGTGCTAATGCTACTGCAGGGCAACAAGCATGGAGCTTTGAAATGCTTACAGGTCAGGGAATATGGACAAACAATCAATTAGGATACCCAGTGCAGGTCTATGATCAAATTTATCAGGCAGCAGTGAAAGCTTGGAAAGCATTGCCTAATCGAGGAGAGGTATCTGGTAACTTGACAAAAATTATTCAGGGAATTAATGAGCCATTCTCTGAATTTGTAGCTCGCATGATGGAAGTGGCAGGACATATATTTGGTGATTCTGAGGCCGCAATGCCATTAATTGAACAATTAGTTTACGAGCAATGTACCAAAGAATGCAGAAATGCTATCACACCATGGAAAGGGAAAGGAATACAAGCATGGATGAAAGCCTGTAGAGAAATAGGAGGACCTCTTTCAAATGCAGGGCTGGCTGCCGCAGTCTTGATGGCGCAAACAAAAGAAATAACCTGCTATAATTGTGGACAAACAGGTCATTTGCAAAAGCAGTGTACAAAGGGTAGAAAGAGTAGGTTTGAAAAGACAGTACCAGGTATTTGCCCAAAATGTGGGAAAGGAAGACATTGGGCAAATGAATGTAGATCAGTCAGAGATATAAAAGGAAGGCCAATACCTCAGTTTAAAGTGCAACAGCCAAAAAACGGAGTGAGGGGCCCCCCGTCCCCAGGGCCCCCAAATGTATGGGGCATTCCAGACCACAGTGTCCATGAGGCCACCCAGAGACCGAGGAGAGCCACTCCGGGTTCAGCAGGATTGGACATCTGTGCCACCTCCAGAGTAATTCTTACACCTCAAATGGGGTGCCAGCCTATTTCATCAGATTTTAGAGGTCCCTTACCAAAGGTTACAGTGGGCCTACTGTTGGGTAGGTCCTCTTCTGCTTTGAAAGGATTGGTAATACATCCCGGAGTTATAGACTCAGATTATGAGGGACAAGTTAGGATTATGTGTTCTGCACCCCGAGGTATTGTAGCCATTTCTCCTGGAGATCGCATTGCTCAATTGCTGATTCTCCCTAGTTTGCATAACATGTTCCCTAGTGGCCAGGACTCGCGAGGAGATAAGGGACTCGGTTCTACAGGAACTAATGTGGCCTACATATCTTTAGATTTGGATAATCGTCCCACTTTGCAATTACAAATAGAAGGAAAAACCTTTCATGGTATAATGGATACAGGAGCAGATAAAAGCATTATATCTAGTAAGTGGTGGCCTGCTTCTTGGCCTGTTAATCAATCGTCACATAGCTTACAAGGATTAGGATATGAGGCTACCCCAACTTTAAGTGCAAAATCCTTACAATGGAAAGATAAAGAAGGAAGGACAGGGCTTTTTCAACCTTATGTACTCCCTTTACCTGTAAACTTATGGGGGAGAGATGTGTTATCAGCTATGAACTTTATATTGACTAATGATTACTCTCAGAAAAGCAAGGAAATGATGAAAGGAATGGGATATATACCTGGACTAAGTCTTGGAAAAAATTTGCAAGGTAGAATTTCACCAGTTAAAGCCACAGAAAAGGCAGACAAGAAAGGGCTGCGTTTTTTCTAGGGGCCACTGAAGAGCCTTTGCCCATTCCGTGGCATACGGAGGACGCGGTGTGGGTGCCTCAGTGGCCTTTACCCTCTGAGAAATTAAAAGCAACTAAAGAATTAGTACAAGAACAATTAGACCTGGGATATGTGGAACCCACTCAATCACCCTGGAATACCCCCATTTTTGTTGTAAAGAAAAAGTCAGGTAAATGGAGATTGTTACATGACCTAAGAGCCATTAATACACAAATGCAAGTTATGGGTCCTGTACAAAAAGGACTCCCCCTACTCTCAGCTCTACCTAAGGATTGGAGAATTATAATAGTAGATATTAAGGATTGTTTCTTTTCAATTCCATTAAATAAGAAAGATAAACCTAGATTTGCATTCACCTTGCCTTCTATTAATCATATGGAACCTGATAAAAGGTACCAATGGCGGGTATTACCCCAAGGAATGGCAAATAGCCCTACCATATGTCAGTTATATGTAGGAAAAGCTTTACAACCGGTTAGGGATGGTTTCCCCTTCTTAAAAATTTGTCACTATATGGACAACATTGTAATTTGTGGACCTGAAGAAGAAAGTATGCAGCAAGCTTATGGCTTGCTTAATGAAACTTTAAAAAATAATGGTTTGAGTATTGCACCAGAAAAGGTACAGCAGTCTAATGTTAGTCATTTTCTAGGAGCCACTATTACTTTACGATGTGTCACCCCACAAAAGATTAGTATTAGAAAAGATCATCTAAAGACACTAAATGAGTTTCAAAAATTATTAGGAGATATAAATTGGATTAGACCTTATTTAAGGATCCCTACTTCGGAATTAAAACCTTTATTTCAAATTTTAGAAGGAGACTCACATATTACCTCATTGAGACAATTAACACCTGAGGCTTCTGATGTTCTTAGGAAAGTGGAAAAGGCGATCCAAACAGCACAGTTAACTCGTATAAATGAGCAAGAACCTTTGTGCCTATGCATATTACGCACCATCAATCTGCCAACTGCTGTGTTATGGCAAAATGGCCCTTTAGTATGGATACATCCACATATATCCCCTAATAAGACTATAGAGCATTATCCCACCATGGTAGCAAATATGGCCCACAAAGGGATAAAAACTTCAATCACTCACTTTGGAAAAATGCCTGATAGCATAATTGTCCCTTATACTGTCACACAAATGCAAATATTGTGTGCTACTAGAGATGAATGGGCCATTCTTAGATGCAGTTATTCTGGTTTAATTGATAATCATTATCTAAACATCCGTTATTACATTTTATGTTATTACATCCAGTAATATTTCCAAAGGTAACGGCTAATACCCCTATAAAGGGAGCCATTGATATTTATACAGATGGATCCAAAACAGGAGTTGGAAGTTATGTAATCAATGAAAAGGCTGTAAGGTTGCAATTTACACCAGGAGCCCCTCAATTGGTAGAATGTTTGGTGGTTTTAGAAGTCTTTAAAAGTTTTCCTATGCCCATAAATATTATCTCTGATTCTGTTTATGTAGTTAATGCGGTTCTAGCATTAGAGACTGCCGGAAATTTTAAACAGTCCAGTCCTGTATCTGAAATTTTGATGAAAATACAAAATTGTATTTTGATGCGTGAGCATCCCTTTTATATTCAACATATTAGAGCACATACATCATTACCTGGACCTATGGTTAAGGGAAATGCAATTGCTGACTCAGCCACCAGAGACATGGTTTTTCTATCACAAAGTTCTATAGAAAGTGCAAAAAAATTTCATCAACTTTATCATGTCCCTGCTTCTACATTATGACAAAAGTTTAAGCTCACACGAAAAGAAGCCCGAGATATTGTCCTACAGTGTCGTAAATGTGTAGAATTTGTTAATGCACCTTCCGTGGGTGTTAATCCTCGCGGATTACGACCCCTAGATGTTTGGCAAATGGACGTCACGCATATCCCATCTTTTGGGAAATTACAATATGTACATGTATCCATCGATACCAGTTCTGGTGTCCTACATGCCTCTCCCTTGACAGGGGAAAAAGCAGTTCATGTCATATCTCACTGCTTAGAGGCTTGGGCTGCATGGGGCAAGCCCCTAGTGTTAAAGACAGATAATGCTCCTGCATATACTTCTTCTAAATTTAGCCAATTTTGCAAACAAATGCAAGTAAAACATATTACTGGATTGCCCTATAATCCACAGGGCCAAGGCATAATTGAGAGAGCCCATCGCACTCTGAAACAATATTTGCAAAAACGGAAAGGGGGAATAGAGGCTATGACACCAAAGATGGCTCTATCCCTTACAATATTTACTCTTAATTTTTAAAAATTGGATGATGCTGGAAGATCACCAGCTGAAAGGCACGGACAATGGCCTCAATCGCCCAATGAAATGGTCAAATGGAAAAATGTCCTTGATAATAAATGGTATGGCCCAGATCCTATCTTAATCAGATCCCAGGGAGCTATTTGTGTTTTTCCACAGGGTGAAGAAAATCCACTTTGGGTCCCGACGCGACTGACAAGGACCGTGAAAGAGCAAGATGAACCCCAAGATGATTCTCCTGCTCCTGATGATTGAGACCGGGATAAGTATACCTTTGTGGGCCATAGTAAGATCATGGCCAGTACCTTTACCGGTACATTCCAATTCTTCTACCTTGCCTTTATTTTTTGCAACAGAATGTTTTTTGGATGCGCCTTGTGCACGACAAACTCCTCAAGAGCCACAGGTGTATAATAGTACTAGTTTTCATTTGAATTATACACTATGCTTTGTGCATAATGTGGATAAACCTTTTACACCCTGTATATTTTTAAAGAAAAAGATTATCTCTAATTGGGCAGATCCCATTAGCCAAAATAAGGTGAGCTCTGGAGTGTTGTTTAATGCTTTAATGCAAGTTGCTCAAGGAGCGCAATCAGGCTCAGGTGATGTTGAAAATAATATAACTTCACCTATAAACATCACCACTATTATGATAAAGGAAAAGGTGACCATTCCCAAAAGATCACGATGGCCTGTTGGCAATGCTACTGCTATACGCAGCATGCCTTGGTGTCATCCAGACCTCGCATTTCCTATAGTTTTTTCACCTTGTCAATCAAAAATTTTTCCTCGAAAAGAAATAGCAAAGGGTTTTGTTTTGTCACCCCCACTAGATTTTGCTATAATGAACGATAAAGGAGATGCTACAGGGAAAGAAAATATTTGGCCATATTACCAATGGATTTTAAGCAATGAGGCAGGTGCTAGTACCAGTCTGTCAGCCTTTGCATTGCTGACTGGAACCTTTCATGAGATATTGAATGTTTCTGCCACTCTTTCCAATACCTCTACTCATTTAGATAATGTGACAACTAATAGAATTATCAGAAATATGACTACTTCTCCAGTAGAAGTTTGTGTCAATCCTCCATTTTTCTTTATATTGGCTGAATTTCAAAATAATACAGAATGGTTAGATTGTACAAATGTCACTTGTTTTTTGATGCAATGCTGGAATGGAACCAAATTCTTAGCCTTAGTGGTTCATCTACCAATCTTTGTCCCTGTGCCTGTTGAGGCAGATCCAGAGAAGTTCCCAATAACGAGTCTTATTCGGCAAAAGAGAGGTTTTGGAATCACAGCTGCCATTGTTACAGCCATTGTGGTGTCTGCGGCATCAGCAGTTACCGCAGGAACTGCTATGACCCATCAAGTTAATACTGCTGACACCATAAGTCAGATAGCAGAAAAATCCTCTGAAGCATTGCTTACCCTGCAAAAGGTGGATTCTCATATCGCCTCAGGGTTAATGTTAGTGAATCAGAGAGTGGATATTTTACAACATAATATGGAACAGATGATGGATGTCATACAAATGAGTTGTGTGGCATCCACATCGCATGTGTGCATTACTCCCAATAAGTATATTAATAATTCTTTTATTAAAAGTACAGACCTATCGAATTACCTGAAGGGGAACTGGTCGCAGGAGCTGGAGAGGTTGCAGGCGAGACTGCAGATGCAGATCCTGAACCTTAATGGGACCAGAGTGGAACCAGTGACCCTCGGAGACTTTACCTCTTGGTTTACCTCTGCTTTTTCTTACTTTAAGGAATGGGTGGGAGTGATTTTGTTTGGTGCTGCCATATGCTGTGGACTGGCGTTCATGCTCTGGTTGGTATGCAAATTCAGAACCCAACAAAAACGTGACAAGGTGATTATAACTCAGGCACTTTTAGCTATTGAAAACGGCTCCTCCCCTGAAATTTGGTTATCCATGCTCAAGAATTAGTTGGCATCTGAGTTCTCTACTCTTGCACTCCACGGCACTGAGATGAGAGAGACTCAACGATCATTGATCAGCCCTTGCACATCACTGAGGTTTCCTCATTGCAAGCGATAGAGTGATCATGATTTCACCACTAATTCATTTTTTGGCTGGCCTCTTTTGCAGAGTTCGCCCTAGGTCATTTAGCAGTTATTGTCACACAGCACTGCGGTATCCAGAGATGGGCAACTTTCCTCGTGCACAGTCCAACCTAAGACATGGGGCCCGGTGGCGATAGGGTTACCCTATGACGGGTAAGGCTGTGACATTAGAGGAACGACCTAAAACAGGAGCCACGGCGGATGGGCATAATTGCACAGGCCTAGTCCAGCCTCATTTTATTAAAACAAACAGGGGGAGATGTGGGAAGCCACATGTGCCGTTGCTGAGTGGCACTGACTACTGCTGGCCACCATGCATAAGATTGGACAAACAACCAATGTGTACATATGCAGTAAAGTTTTTTGCAAAGACACTGCCTGGCCCAGGCATGATAATGAGGTTCTGTAAGGTACTGAGAGTATAACCAATTAGATGTGAGACATGCAAATGATGCATGATAATGAGGTTCTGTAAGGTACTAAGAGAGTAACCAATCGGATGTGAGACATGCAAATGAGGTATGATAATGAGGCTCTGTGAGGTACTGAGAGAGAGTAGCCAATCAGATGAGGAACATGCAAATGAGGCTTAGTGCATAACCAATCCGGGTATGAGACACGCCTCTCCTAGGCCTATAAAAGCAGCACCAGTTCTGGGCTCGAAGTCTTTTTGCCTCTGCAATCAAGCTCTCCCAATAAACGTGTACAGAAGGATCCTGTTGCAGCGTCGTTCTTGCTGGTTGAGTCCGGTGCGCGCAAGAGATAATGCAAATGCCTTCCTTTCTTTCTCTCTCTCTCTCTCTCTCTCTCTTTCTCTCTCTTTCTTTCTTTCCTTCCTTCCTTCCTTCCTTCCTTCCTTCCTTCCTTCTTACTTTTATTTTCACTTTTTTTTTTTGAGGGGTCAAAAGGATGGGGGCAGACATGGAAGGACAGGGAAGTGAGTATGATTGGAACTCGTGATATGAAATTTCCAGAGAATCAATAAAGATGTTATTTTAAAAAGAAAAAAAAAATGGAGAAATGAGAAGGAAATAAATTCAATATTGGGAGTGATTTTTTTAAAAAACTATATTACTTTATGCTATCTTTCATCAAGGAGGAGGCTGTGTTAAGACTTGTTGAGTTTTATTATGTAGCCCAAGTCAGTCTCAGATTCATGATCTGCCTGCCTTTTCTTGTAGAATGCCAAGATTACAGGTATGAGCTAGTAATGCCTAACATGTCTCTGAGCCACTATGCATGTCTCTTTGGTTTTTTGCTTGTTTGTTTTCTAGCACATAGATTACTTTTTATAATAGGAACAAGTCTTTTCAACTTTAAAAAATTTAGGACTATTATTCTAATAATTGTGGATCACAAAGTTTTAAGTTAATCTCTTTTCATCATTTATATTCTGTATATATCCTGATTTTTAAATATCAAATGAGGGCACCTTTTGCACTTTTGGAGGTCCCAGGTTCCATTCCCAGCACCCACAAGGCAGCTCAAAGCTCTCTGTAACTCTAATCCCAGGGCATTTGTCTCGGTCAGTGTTCTGTTGCTGTGAAGAGACATCATGACCAAGGCAATTGTAGTGGCTATTTCTGGTTGTCAACTTGAATGAACTACAATCCAGAATTGGAAAGCTCACCTGTGATCCTAATCTGGAGGCTGAGAAATACAAGTTTCTGACCTGGATCTTGGCATGGAGATCTTGAGGCATAGAGGCTATGAATTCCAGAAGATTAGGACAGGAAGATCTCAGAGTTCAAGGTCATCTGGGATTAAAGGTAGCATACACCTTTAATCTGGGCCACACCTTCTGCTGAAGACATTGGAAGAAGGAAGATTTACTCTCTCCCTCCTTTGCCTGCTAGCCTTGTGGGACTGAGCAAACTGCTAAATCCTTGGACTTCCATTCACGGCTGCTGCTGCTGACCATTTTGGGAGTTGGACTGCAGACTGTAAGTCATCAACAAATTTCTTTACATAGAGGCTACCCATACGTTCTGTGACTCTTGAGAATGTTGACTAATCTAATACAGCAACTCTTTTTTTTTTTTTTTTTTTTTTTTGGTTTTTCGAGATAGGGTTTCTCTATGTAGCCCTGACTGTACTGGAACTCATTTTGTATGTAGACCAGGCTGGCCTCGAACTCAGAAATCCGCCTGCCTCTGCCTCCCAAGTGCTGGGATTAACAACATTTAGTTGAAGGCTTGTTTACAGTTCCAGAGATTTATTCCATTGTCATCATGGCAGGGAGCATGGTAGCCTGAAGGAAGGCACTGGAGCAGTAGCTGGGAGCTACATCCTGATCTGGAGACAGAGAGAGAGAAAGAGAGAGAGAGAGAGAGAGAGAGAGAGAGAGAGAGAATGAACTTGGCATGGGCCTATGAACCCTCAAAGCCCACTCCCAGTATCAAGGCCGCACCAATGACACATTTCATCCAACAAGGCCTGTGATGGTTTGAATAAAATTGGCCTCCATAGGCTCATAGACAGTGGCACAATTAGGAGATATTGCCTCGAAAACACCAGTCCATGACACTATTCATGATGCTCTGTTATGCTTGCAGACAAGGAGTCTAGCATGGATGTCTTCTGAGAGGCTCCACCCAGCAGCTGACTCAGACAGATGCAGATACCACAGCCAAGATGCAGATACCCAAGCCCCAAGATGGAACCTGGGGACTCTTACAGAAAAACAGGAGGAAGGATCCTCTAAGAGGATAGGAACTCCACAGGAAGACAAAGAGTCAACTAACCTAGATCCTTGGGACTCTCAGAGACTGAATCACTAAGCAAAGAACATACACGGGCTGGACCTAGGCCTCTCCACATATATGTAGCCCATGTGCAGCTTGGTCTTCATGTGGGTCCCAAAGAAATGGATCTGGGGCTATCCCAAAAGCTGTTGCCTGTATGTGGGATATGTTATTTTAGCTGGGCTGCCTTGTCTGGACTCAGTGGGAGAGGATGTACCTAGCCCCACAGAGACTTGATGTTCCAGGGTAAGAGGATACCCAGATGGGTCCCACCCACACAGAAACGGGGAGGATTTGGGGGGAGGATTGTAGGAAGAGGTGACTGTGAGCGGGCAGTAGAGATACACACACACACACACATACACACACACACACACACACACACACACACACACACACACACACTGTAGGGTTGTGTGTCCCGTGTGTCTGCTCTGCCACAGGGCTCCACTGATTGGCAAAGAGGGACACGGGGAGTTTGGCTGTGCTTATCCCACACTGTCACCAGCCGAGTATTGGGCCATAGGAAAGTCCTGGGACACTGCTCCGGGGGTGGGGAGCACAGTCTGAGGCACAGGACAGCCAGAGCTGGTTCTGGGGTCCACTGGCCTGTGAGGAGGCCGGACTGTCTGGTTCTCAGGCTCTCAGACATCTAGGTGCTGCTGGGAGCCAGAAGAGCTGAGAATGAAGTCGGGGCCCAGGGGATGGATCTAGCCCAGTGCTGTGAGAGAAAGAGGGAGCTCCGGCTGGTCCTTGACTTGAGAGTGACAGTCTTAGGCTTGGTGGTGATCATGGATGGGAGCACAGAAAGGCCTTCTACAGGAGACTAGATGGCAGCTCTCTAGGCAAAGGCCTTAGCCATGGCTCTCCTGTCAACCCTTCCTCTACATGTGGAAGGGTTTGGGGTGTTGCCCAAATCTAATCGCCACAAATCTATGGGGGGCTATGGATAGTGACAGGGACCTGGTGCCCAGGAGCAAGCAAAGCTCCTATCATCCCTTCAGGATCTCCAGGGCTTCTAGCCTTAGCTCAACCAGGGATCAGGCTACCTTTCATGGTCCCATCATAACCCACTGAATAAACTAAGCATGGCTCATAGGAGTTCACAGAGACTGAAAACACAATCCAGGAGCCTGCCTAGGTCTGTGCTAGGTCCTCTGCTTATAGGTTCTGGTTGTGTAGCTTGATTTTTCTTATGGGACTCCTACCAGTGGGAGCAGGGACCATCTCTGACTCTTCTGCCTGCTCTTGGGACACTTGTCCTTCTACTGGGATGCCTTGATATGAGCATTTGTGCCTAGTCTTGTTATATGTTCTTAGGTTGTTCTTTCTGGGAGGCCTGCTCATTTCAGAAGGGGCAGAAGGGAGGGTGGGAGGAGTGGAAAGTGTGGTCTGGATGCATTGTACGAGAGAAGAATAGATTTGGGGAAAAAAAAAAAAGGAGGCCCGGCCTTGTTGAAAAAAAAAGGAGGCCTGGCCTTGTTGGAGGAAATGTGTCACAGGGGTGGGCTTTGAGGTTTCAGAAGTTCAAGCCAGGCCCAGTGTCACTCTCTTCCTGCTGTCTGTAGATCCATATATAGAACTCTCAGCTCCCTCTCCAGCACCATGTCTGCCTGTGTGCCACCGTGCTTCCTGCCACAATGACGGTAGACTAGTGAAGTAAACCTCTGAACTGTAAGCTAGCCCCCAGTTAAATGTTTTTCTTTGTAAGAGTTGCAGTGATCATAGAAGAGGCCATACCTCCTAATCCTTAAATAGTGCCATTCCACAGTGACTAAGCATTCAAATAAATGTGCCAATGGGAGGGGGCATTCTTACTCAAACTACCACAGCATTCAATGCTTTCTTCTGGCTCTGATGGCACCAGACATACACGTGGTTACATCATACATGCGTGTAAAACACTCATACACATAAAATTTAAAAGTCTATAAAAATGTAAAAGGGTTAGTTGTGGTAGAGCACTCCTTCAATCCCAGGACTCAGGAAGCAAAGGCAAATGGATCTCTATGAGTTCAAGGCCAGCCTGGTCTACAATGTGAGTTTTGAGATAGCCAGGGCTACATAGAAAGACCCTGTCTCAAACACAAAACAAATAAAATAAATTTAAAAATTTTTAAAATCAAAGAATAAAAAGTTTAAAACAGCAACAGAGATAAATCACTAATAGTATGCCAAGACACAAGGCTTGTTTCTATCTTTGTTTGAAACGAAGAGAAGACAAAAAGTTCCGGGATTCACCTCAGCTGAGGAAAACCTCACAGCGGCATGTCAGATGGAAGAGAACACATTTTTGAATTCCAGTTCTTCTTCAGATAGAATTCTACAGAAGCCAAGCTCTCGTGCTAGATCCGTGGCCTTGAGCATGTTCACGGGAGACCATGGAGCATCATCACGGGACATGTGGGTGTTTGTTGACACTAAGTGCATTTCCTTCCCTCCTCCTAAGGTGCTGGGATGGCATGCAGGGTTCCTGTCTGCTGAGCAGATGCTGTAGCACAGAGCTGTATCTCTTTCTGTTCTTCATGTCTACTGCGTTGTGTTTGGTGTGTGTCAGCAGTGGGGGAGGGGGTGACACTGAAGCAGACCCCACGTGTGAAGCACATGCTGTGCTACTGAGCTAGCTAAACCCTCAGTCCCTCGCTTTTATGGCTTTAAAATGAAATTTGGTGTTTCCAAATGTGAAGAGAGAGGTCTTGTCCAAATAGTAGCATGGGAGAGAGATGGTTTTGCTGCACCGCTTACGTTCCTGACAGTTTTATTGTACACACAGAGCAGGGTGTGATGGAGGGTGAGCCCCTCCCCCACCACACACACGCACACACACACACACACACGCGCACACACACACACACACACAGCTACGGATCCCAGCAGGGCTCAAGCCTTAGCCTCAGAGCTTCTTTCCCCAGGTTCCAGAGGCCACCACCACAGTCAGTGTGGATGCTTCCAGATGTCATCCTTCCATCCTATTGCCTCCGAGTCCTTAGGCTGCTCGTTGTATGAGCGAGCAGAAGTAACCTATCTTTTCTTCATGTGAAGAGCTTAGATGCTATTAGATACAGCAGCTGGTTTTTAACTTCCTGAGCTAAAATGTTAAAAGTACATTACTTATTTTCTTTATCAACAAAAATAAAGTCAAAGTGCTGCTTACTAGGGAAGGTTGAACTTGGTCTACCTAAACCCCCTGCCAACAATCACTTGGAAATGCCTCGTTCCTTAATCTCTCAAGACAAGGCCCCTACTTACTGCTGTCTTCTCTTTAAATGTGTTCAGAATCCCCTAAGAGAAGGCCTTTTTAAAAAAGTTTCATCTCACCAGGGAAAAGTACTCATTTAAAAAACATTCTAATATTGACATTTCTCATGTTGACATTACCAAAATGCATACTTGCCAGACTACTTGGAGTCCCAAGCCATGCATCTGGAGGAACAGATGTGTGCGCACTGGGATGCAACGGGAAGGGAGATGTTTCCAGCTAGTAAAAACAGAGCACACAGAGTAAACTGTTAAAGAAAAGATGGTCATCAGTGCAGGGGTCATCCTAGCAACCTCCATGCCTCCCGAGTGTCTTGCATACCATCCTCAAAGCCAGCTGCACTGTAGCTGCAGTGGCTTCAACCTGGAATGACCCCTCAAGACTCATGCTTTGAGTACTTGGTCCCAATATGGTGTTTTGGGAAGCTGTGGAACCTATAAGGGGTAATGCCTAGCTAGTGTGTGTGTGTGTGTGTGTGTGTGTGTGTGTGTGTGTGTGTGTGTGTGTGTGTGTTGGGCACTTTGAAGGTTATAAGCCAGCTCTGCTCCCAGCATGCTCTTGGACTCCCCCTCTGCAACTGGTTCCCACCCCTATAAACTCCGCTGTGCATTTCCCACCATGATGAGCCAAAATAAACCCCTTCTGTCTTAACGTGTTTCTGGCATGTATTTGACCAGAACAACAAGGAAAACACTAGATTCAAACAATAGAAATTCACCAATGCTTCTCTGGTCCAGGTACCACAGCTTTGGTCCCTCATAATCCTGACTCCAGGCTCTCCCACCTTTCTCTGGGAACTGGAAGATGTATATGAGTGAATGTAACAGCTGGTGCAGGACCAGTGGTGTGGCTGCCCCAAATAAACAGGTGTGTGGCAGCACTGGCACTAAACTGCAAATGACCAGCCAGCGGCACCCCTCCACCACGCTGGGTATAGGAAGAGAAGTTCAGCAGAGGTGACTGCAGAATGTGGGAGCCTCCCCTTTCTGAATGACACTGCAACTCCTTTTCCTTTCCCGATGATTCCAGGTTGGCAGCTGAAGACACAATGAGCTCGCAGGACAAGAAGCAGAACAAGTTCCCTGAAGTGGTGTTCCTCACACCAGGACGTGTGGCCAGAAATGCACATCCTGGTGACCCTTGAGAGAGGAAGCAGTAAACACATCTTGGCGAGGTAGTCGGGCGGGGGTGGGGGTGGGGCACTGCCAATGAGCGGTGGGCAGCTTGTCAACTGCGTGACTCTCAGAGGCAGTGCGGTAGGCGGTACTATGGAGATAACCAATTCACACCTCCCCATCCTTCCTCCTACTCCCGGCTTTGGAAACACAAAGTACTTTGGGATCTGGAGTCGCCTCCCGCAGCTGCTGAGCTGTGTGGTTGTGCTGTGCCAATTATTCACCATGGCTAACCCTTGAGGAGTGGTTTGGGTCTTTGTCTCTTCACTCACTGTGGCCCTGGAAAGACATCTGGCCACAACGCCCAAATGGGGATGATTTCCTTTAACTCCTTCGCAACTTCACAGAAAGGCAAGAATGTCAGAGATCCTGGAAAGGACTCGCCCCGTGACACAGCCAGCTTGCAGGACAAGAAGCAGAGCAGGTTCCCTCAAGCAGTGTTTCTCATGCTTGTGAAACCAGAACTTCTGGCCAGAAACGCACATCCTGGTGACCCATGAGGGAGGGTGCAATCTACGCATGCGCAAGGGTAAATCCAAGCATGAAAACGGACAGAAATGTCAGAGGCATGACTTTCCCTTTCCAGACCACGTGCTCTGTTTTCTATTATTGCTTTTGCAATGCTGTTTTTGACCTATCAAGTTGGTCTGTGGCCCACTAATGAGTCACAACCTGTGGTTTTTAAATCAACCATTCACAGCAGCAAAGGCTCACTGTGCTCTGACACGGAACTGTCCGACCTCCAGTTGTGTAGTGAAACTTTCTGAAAATAGGGCTAATCATTCTTGATTCAAAGACGAACTCATAGTCTCGCAAAGCTCTTTTCAGACGCTAATTATTTTCCCTCCTTGTCATTCTCTGGTCTGAAGCTATATTAAGCCTTTAAAACTGAAGTCTCAGCACTCTGGGTCTGGGGGCAGGATTGTGAGTTTGTAACCAGCCTTGGCTTTAGAGCAGAGTCCTATAAAACACACACACACACACACACACACACACACACACACACACCTCACACTTGCATACACACCTCACACTTACACATCTCACACACACACACCCCACATGCACACACACCTCACACTTGCATATACACCTCACACTTACACACACATCTCACACACACACATGCACACACACCTCACACTTGCATACACACCTCACACACACACATCTCACACATGCGCGCGCGCACACGCACGCACGCGCACACACACACACACACACACACACACACACACACACACACAGGAGACAAGATAGGTCCTATCATGTTATCTTCCCCATTAACCTCATTGACATCTCTGTTGCCAGTGCCCATCATAGTCAGCCCACACTACAGCACCACCGTTCCAGAACGCATCTGAGACCTACATGAATCACGAATTCAGGGTCACTACCATCTCCACCTTACAGAGATGGTAAGGTAAATGCTGAAGGCCCACAGCGTGGATGAGGCAGGAGCAAAGTTGAGCCCAGGCAGCTGTCAGGATCCAGAGGCTGCCCCGGAGGCTTTAAGTCACTCTGCTGCTCATACTCCAGCTTTTTATAATAGTGCTGTGGTCTCATCATACTGCCCCTGTGTACTGCAGCCTTCTGGGCACTTAAGGCCTTTGTCCGAAGCGTCACCTCCTTCATTTGACTCAGTGAAGTCCCACTGGGGCTTTTTTTGGTCTTCCTTCTGGGTCTCTTCCCCTCCCTCAAGCTGTCCTGTGTTTCCACAGAGCTCTTTCTTTTCTTCCCATCTCTCTTTCTCAACCGCCCATTCAATCAACCTAATAAATTATTTACTGATCACTTATGATGCAAAGATAGAGTATCTGGGGGGGGGGGGATCTCTGCTTCCAAAAGCTTGGAGATTGTAAAGGGGGAGGTGGAGATAACCAAATGACTCAGGCGGCCATAAAGGGTGAGGCAGCGGGATGCGTCACAGAACAAGGCACAAGAGACTATTTTGGTTAGGCAGGGACTAGGCTCATAGAAGTGACACCCCAGCAGGGAGCAAGGGTTGTGTTGGGACAGCCCTGTGGGTTCCTAGGGGTGAATCAGTCCAGGAAGAGGAAGCCCGAGCACAGAGCATGAATGGAAACTGTAAGTGTCAAGAACAGCCAGGGGCTAAGTGTGGCCGAGCAGAAGGAACGAGGATGCAGTCGGGGACTTGCGGCTCTGCAGGTCACCATTTTAAAACCTGGTCCGATCTGGCAAGCCACTGCGGGGGTTCTGAGAGGGGACCGGTATATTAGCTTCCTGTTCCTGCTGCTACCACAGATTTCGTTAATTAAAACAGCATGAACTTATTCTCCAATTCCAGAGGTCAGAAGTTAACTGAGATAAAAATCAGCATGTTGACGGGGGGGGGGGGGGGGAGGGGGGCTGTATTTCTTCAGGACTCAGGAGGGGGAGATTTGGCTCTAGAGATCCCCTCCCTCCGTCTTTAAAGGCAGCCACAGAGCAGCTGGCTCACAGTTCCTCCTAACCACAGCCAGGAAGGCTCATCACTTTGAAGGACCACTTGAAAGAACCAGAATAGTCTCTCTGTGCCAAGACGCAAGACGCTCATTCACATCTGTACGGTGCTTCAGTTATATAAGGTGATATCCTCTGGGGCAGGGATAATGCTCAGTGGTCAGCAGATGCCTAGCATAAGCTAATAATACATTTGTAGCATCCCGAGATTAGGGCATGGGCATCTTTGGGAGCAGGGTTCTATTACATTGCCTGTAACTAGGAGGAATGATCTTTGTTTTTTGAGCTAAGACCTGACTGTGTAGCCCAGGTTAGCCTCAAACTTGAGATCCCCCTACCTCAGCATCTTGGCTTAATAGTGCCTGACCCCACAACTGTCTAGCATCAATTTTTTTTTAATTTTTATTTTTTTATTAGGTATTTTCCTCATTTACATTTTCAATGCTATCCCAAAGGTCCCCCATACCCACCCCCCCAATCCCCTACCCACCCACTCCCCCTTTTTGGCCCTGGCGTTCCCCTGTACTAGGGCATATAAAGTTTGCAAGTCCAATGGGCCTCTCTTTGCAGTGATGGCCGACTAGGCCATCTTTTGATACATATGCAGCTAAAGACAAGAGCTCCGGGGTACTGGTTAGTTCATATTGTTGTTCCACCTATAGGGTTGCAGTTCCCTATAGCTCCTTGGGTAATTTCTCTAGCTCCTCCATTAGGGGCCGTGTGACCCATCCAATAGCTGACTGTGATCATCCACTTCTGTGTTTGCTAGGCCCCCGCATAGTCTCACAAGAGAGAGCTATAACTGGGTCCTTTCAGCGAAATCTTGCTAGTGTATGCAATGGTGTTAGCATTTGGAAGCTGGTTATGGGATGGATCCCTGCATATGGCAGTCACTAGATGGTCCATCCTTTTGTCACAGCTCCAAATTTTGTCTCTGTAACTCCTTCTATGGGTGTTTTGTTCCCATTTCTAAGAAAGGGTAAAGTGTCCACACTTTGGTCTTCGTTCTTCTTGAATTTCATGCGTTTGGCAAGCTGTATCTTATATCTTGGGTATCCTAAGTTTCTGGGCTATTATCCACTTATCAGTGAGTACATATTGTGCGAGTTCCTTTGTGATTGGGTTACTTCACTCAGGATGATACCCTCCTCTAGCATCAATTTTAAGAGGTCCACAATTGCTCCTTTGGGTGGAATAAACAGTAGGGTTCAGGGTGGTCATGAGGAGACCAGTTTGGAGATAATGCAGGTGGAAATTGGTCCAGATTAGACCAGGTACCAACAGAAATGGAGGCATCTGCAGTTCAGAGCTTCCATGTCAGGTGTTTCCCACAATCTCTTTACCCATCAGAATGCTCTTCTGAAGAAGTGACTATTGTTATCCTCACAAAATAAAGAAGCCAAGTCCCAGAAAAATGAAATAGTCCATAAGAGAAGACCAGATCTTCAACCTATATTGAAAAATGAATTCATTCTGAGGAAGAAAACATTTGGGTTTAGCTAAATGTTCTCGCCACATGGGAAATGAGAAAAGGACAGGTTTATAAATATTTCAAGGTTTTAGCCATGGATAAAAACATGTTAGTCTCTGAAACAACAAGGGTTAGAGCCACTACTAATTTAAAAAACTCCAAACTATAAGGTCCATCACGGCTGTGGTTCGCTTGCTATGATGACTGCCGCAGAGTGCAATTTCAGAAAGATCCTCCAACCACCACAAAGGCAGAGAAGAAATCAACAGATGACATCAGGCCAAGCAGGCCGGGCCTGGATTATGAGGGGGAGGGGATTTGGGTTTCTCTTTAGTTCCAACCATCTATGAGCCAATACATTTCAAATATTGATTTCAGAGGCTAGCTCAACTATAAAAGTATACAACACTATTTTTCCTAACTCTAGATTCTTAGAAAAAAAAAAAAAAGCTAAATTGATTCATTTGATTGACACCTGTGAGAGGCCTAGCTCGGTTCTAGTCACATGAGAAAGATACTCCTTCCCCCAACACACACACACACACACACACACACACACACACACACACACACACACACCCCTGCCTGGTTTGCCTTCCAGCAGAGGTGAGAAAAACAAATAGTAAATCATTTCAAGACCAGGATGGAGCTTCGGTTGGTAGAGTGCTGGTTTTGATCCTGAGCACTGCAGAAACTGGGCATGGTTTAGCCGTGCGGGACGCGCACTGCACTTCTGGCACTTGGAGGTGCAGGACGAAGAGCCATAAGTTCAAGCTCAGCCTTGGCTACATAGAAAAACAGGGCAAGAGGCAGAAGGATGAGACTGACAAAGGAGTTAACATGGAGCAAATGAGACAGTGACTGGAGAGAAGGGCAGCCCAGGCAGGGCGTTTCCACTTGCTGTGGAAGGAATGAGCTTGGGATGTGGGAGGAAGAGGAGGGGGAGGAGGGGGGAGGGGAGAGGGAGATGGGAGAGCAAAAGGAAGCATGGTGGGTGACAGCAGCATGTGGCAGATGCTGCTGACAGACACTTCAAGTGGAGAGCTTGGAGTATGTACTCAGTAAGAACATAGCGGGCACAAATGGCCGTGTAGAAGGGGCAGCTATAACGATGACCTGGGAAACCTGTGCCAAGACTAAGTGCCCTAGATGCTGTCTGGGTTGGATTATTGGTTATGTTACTGACTGTGCATGGCCTTGACATTCTCAGAGTTTCTGTTTGTAAAATAGTGGTAACAACAGAACCTACCCTCTTTTGGTTGTTTTGGAAAGTGTGTGTGTGTGTGTGTGTGTGTGTGTGTGTGTGTGTGTGTGTGTGATCTCCCTTAGGGCAAATTCTAGAACAAAAGGGCTCAGTGTTAGCCATTTGCTGTTAGTAACTCAGATGTCCAGTGAACTGAGTTCATTACTGTGGGCTTATTTCAGGGGATGCAATCCATTTTTAAATGCAAATCCTACTTATGAACATAAAGAAAAGAGCAATGTTTTCAAGAACCTGTTTCTGATGTTTGGGTCATCTCTCTCGCCCCTTATTTCTGATTTCCTTATGTATATGAATGCTTTGCAACAATTTATGTCTGTGCACCACGTGTGTGCCTGGTGCCTGTGGAGGTTAGAAAAGGCCATTGGATCCCCCAGAATTGGACTTACACAAACTTGTAAGCTGCCAAATGCCCAGGCCCTCCCCTCTGCAAGAATAAGTGTTATTTTGAAACACTGAACTATTGTTTCAACAAGCCTTTATTTTTTACCATGTAGCTTTGGCTGGCCTAGAACTCACTATGTAGTCCATGCTGGCCTCAAACTTAAGAAATTCACCTGCCTCTGCCTCTGCAATCCTGGGATTAAAGATGTGTGCCACCATACCTGCCCCAAAACAATGTTTTTTAAACTGGGTGGCTAGTGTGTGGTTTTGTGTCATGTCATAAAACTTGGATATTTAGTAGGCGAAGCCACCCCAGAGTTTTAAACAGCAAGGTGCTTACTCAGAAAGGAGCTGCTGGGGGCCACTGCCTTCCTCTCTGCCCTAGGGATGGAGTCCTGCTCATTCTTAATTCCTGGGGTCTGGGTAAAAAGTGAAGATGAGGTCCTAGTTCCTTTGGCGCCCTAGAGACGACCTGTGCACTGCACACTTCTATTGTGTCAGTCTTCAGGGATGAACCCACGTTCTGCCATCCCTGCCTTGACAAGTGAGTCCACACCCATAATCCACCGCAGTCCCTCTTCACAGACATTTCTTCCTTCACACTATTTAACAGAGCGTCACTGTTGCTATTTGATCGTAAGATGGAAATTAATGTTCAAGGGCAGCAGTTGGAGTAGAGCAAGCCTCTGCTGAAGGCCGGCCACACCGCCACCTTTCTTTCTTAATGTGTTCTCTCAAGGTTGTTTGTTTTGAGACAGGGTTTCTCTGTGTAGACCTGGCCATCCTGAAACTCACTCTGTAGACCAGGCTGGCCTGGAACTCAGAGAGATCTGCCTGCCTCTGCCTCCCTACTGCTAGGACTAATGATGTGCACCACTGCCTGGCCTGTTCTCTTAAAACTTAATAGCAGTCAAAACCAAATTCTCTCCAGAACCAGATCAAGATGCGTGTGGATAACAAAATGCTGCTATTTAAGCCCTCCAATACCAATCAATAACTTGAGAAAAGAAGGTGAAATCCTCAGGAATTTACAAGAATTTGGCAGAAACATTGATGTTTTGGGTTATACAAGAAACTATCCAGCCCAGTGGGCAGAGTCTCTCTGTCTCTCTCTGTCTCTGATTCTCTCCCCCATCCCATGGTTTTTTTCAAGACAGTGTTTCTCTGTGTAGCCTGTCTGTCCTGAAACTTGCTTTATAGACCAGGCTGACCTCAAACTCACTGAGATTCGCCTGCTTCTGCCTCCTGAGTGCTGGGGTCAAAGGCGAGCTCCACCATGCCTGAGACAGGTCTCTCTCCTTTTGACAGGGTCTCACTCTGTATTCCTAGCTGGCCTGGAACTGGTGGGTGATCCTCTTGCCTCCCCCCAGCCCTGAGACTGCAGACATAAGCTACTGTGCTCAGCCCCTAAGCGTAGCCTATTCTAACCGCTGTTTGAAAAAGATGTAAAAATGTTTTGTTTTTTATTTTTAACCTTTCTAAATTCAGGCTCCCAGTGCCTACAGAAAGCTATTTTGGGTGAAGATACAGTGTCCTGACACCTCTCTTTCTGAAAACTCCACACAGCTACTGAAATGAACATTTCCATCTCCATGGGCTCACAGACCACTGAGTAACAGAAAACACTGTTGTATTTCTGCCGACCAGCATTTGGAAGCAGCCAGTCCTTCAATCCCAGCCTACTCCAGTCCTCCTTGAGGAAAGAGTCACGGATCACTCACTCGTCCCTGCCGTCCTCTGACTACCGTAAGGTCTCGCCCAGGGAGAAAAACCTCAACTGGAATCACAGTGTTGCCATTTCTGTTGGATCCGAGGTGGTTTTGCATCGATTGGCAGTCCAGCAGTTTGTGCCCGGTGCCCAGATCTGGAGACAACAAAAACAATAACTTTTTTTTCCCAAATATCTTTTTGTGTATGGGTATTTTGCCTGAATGCTTGTACGTGTACCACGTGCATGTCTGGTGCCCGCAGAGGCTAGAAGAGGGGACATCGGATCTGGACCTCGAGCTACAGATGGTTGTGAGTTGATATTTGGGACTCAGTACTCCATCCTCTGTAAGTGCGCCTAACCACTGAGCTACCTTTCCAGTCCCTAGAATGGTTCTTCTTGTTGTTGTTGTTTAAATAATAGGTCCAAAATGTTGTCTTGGTGCCTCCACCTACATCCAGCTGTAAACTGATAACAAGGCTCCGGCCATTTCAGATCAGAACCCACATGCTAATGCTTTAATCATGCATTTACCTCAACCTGAGAAAGCCAACACTCCCTGTGTTCTCTTCTGTGCGTTAGACAGGGTGAGAAAGATGTGATGGTTCAGGAAAGAGGTGGCAGGAGCACACCCAGTGCAGAACAACACGAGACAGGAGGAATAAGCATGATGTAGCAGGAGCTCAAAGGAACCGAACGGCACATATGGAAAGGCAGACCGTAGGAGGTGGAATGGGACTGCTGAGAGCAGAACGTTAGAAGATTGGTTAAGACACAGAAGGCTTGGGCTAGGCTAGAGAAAAGAAGAACCGCTAAACTTTACCCAATGCGGGGGGCACAGAGAGTAGAAAGGGTGGACTAGAAAGATGGACCGGAGCCAGGCAGAATGGACTTCAATTATACCCTGCCAGCTAAGGGAGCCAGGAGCTTTTAGCCCGGGAATACTTTAATGTATAATCATACGTACTTTTAATGGAGCATTACCATCCAGGAATAGACAGGCATAGACTAGCAGAAGAGGCGTGGAGGAGACATAGTATTGGAAGGGTGGAAAGCTCAGAAAAGCTAGACAAGATTAGGGAAACCACCGCCCCCCTCCCACCCTCCCCCCAAACCCCTGTCTCTATAGGCACATGCCGGAGTGTGCATACGGAGGCATCTTTATTGACGGGCCATCTCGATGGGCTCTCGGGTGAGACTTTAAGAGGAACTGGCGGTTTACCTGAGGTTGTAGGTGGTAGGGTTAAGGGAGAGCATCAGGCAGTTGCTCTGTAGCACGAGGACAGGGAGCCATTTTCCTTGGGTCAGCATTGTTGACTGGGGAAATTCAGGAGTTTTGTACACACTGTTAAATAGGAGAATGTGAACCCAAGACCTGTTTTTTTCTCAGACTCCCTTTGGACACCTTGCTTTGACTGCTGAATTCCAAAATTAGGCCTGAGCTGTCTAGTTCTGCGCTCAAGTGTTCTGTGAGGCAGCATTGGAATCGCTGCTTGCTCTGAGCCTTGCCATCTACTGTCCAAAACTGAACAAAAGGGGATGGTAATTTTGAATGTTTTTTTTTTTTCTAAATAGCCTTTTTTTGACAACAGTAGACGTTTTAATTTGTATTGTAACTAAAATTAGAACGCAGAGACTTGGTAATAAGATGTGTGAACAAAGACCTCCAAAGTTTGAGGCTCTAACATAGCACACACCAAAGCCTGTGACTGAGAGTTAGTCCCTGGCCATCATACCATCTGCCTGGAGACTAATTAAAGGTTTAAAAATAGATGATCTCTGCAAGGCAAATAAAATGAAAATAATGGGAGGTGTTGATCTAAATCTCCTAAGCCCACGCCACAGAAAACAGCGCCATGTTTTGGGCACTCTATTAAGATGAGAGAGTAAGACAATGCCTCAATGAGAGAGAGATTCAGAAAGTAGCACCTGCAAAGGGTGGGAGGGCCAGGTTACTGAGAGACACTTCCATAGGTCTCCTTTCAAATGGTTACTGCTGGTGATCAATATTTAAACACTATCTTATAACCACACACAAGAAATGAACCTCTTCCCAAGGCTATTCTAAAGTATAATTATAAATATACAACACCCTCTCCCCCACAGTCTACGCCGTTCCCATCTTTGCTTTGTAACTGGATTTCTTGACAAGTTGCCTGCACATGCGATCTTCATGTCCACATCCTATGTGCTTCCTCTGTCCTGCAGTTTGGCTTTTTAACTCTTTTAATGCCAACAAAGTCCTTCTCAGCAAGGTTACAGATGGCCCGTGTCACCCTAAGTGTGCCAAGATCTTGTGGAAGAGCTCTTGTTATGACGATTAAGTTGTTTCACCTAATATTTAGGAGTGCCTCTGCATGTCTGAGCAATGTGCCCAATTTTCATCTTTCATTGGCCCAAGCACATCTTCTGGCTAAAAGTCCAACAACAGATTTTTTTTTTTTATCATTTTCAGTAATTGCAAAGTCAACATGTTTTTACTCCTTCACTTTTACATGACAAATCCAGAAGGCAAATAAAAAGAATGAGGAAAGGTGTCCTTTATTTTTAAGTTAGCAAAGCCATGTATATTTATGATCCATGTGCACACGCACATCAAGGACACTGATAAAATCTCTTGGTAATTTCGAGCACACAAAATATTAAGGTTAGTCATGTTGTGCACTAGATTTCCTGGACATATTCCTCCATCTAATTAAAATCTGTATGCAAGCCTGGCATGGTGGGATGCACCTGTCGTGCCAGCTACTCAGGAAGCTGAAGCTGTTCCAGGAAACCCTGGGACTCATAGGCAGAACCTGTTTTTAAAAGAGGGTGAGGTGGGAGGGGGCAAGGTGCTTTAGCAGGTAAAGGTGACCAAGCTTGATGGCCGAACTTCAATCCCCAAGGACCCACACAATGTACAGAGAGAGTCAATGACCACTGGTTGTCTTCTGACCTCCACACATGTGCTGGGGTGAACAAAATTTTAAAGGGGGGTAAGAAGCAAGGTTGCCTTGTGTCCTCTGATACTTTCTAAGTTTCCACCCCAGTTCTTTGTAAGTACCATTCTAACTGTTCTCTGCTCCTCTTGACACTTTTACAGACATGGACCATTTGCTGGTGCTTGGCTAATTTCACTTAGCACACTTCAGGTTTGCTCATGGCCTTGCCCCCACCAGGCCCAGCACTGGAGACAGAACTCATCCCTGTTCCTTACTTTGCCACTGAACCACACTCCTGGCTCCAGATTTCCTTTTCTAATAGGCTGGATAGTGTTCCACTTTATATACGTACCACCTTTTCTTCATCCATTCTTCTGTTCACAGACACATAGGTTCATTCTGTATCGTGACTATTGTGAAAGATGAACACCAGAGGGCAGGTTTTTCTTTTAAGTTTTAAATTTACATTTATTCATTTTTGTCTATGTACAGGCACACACCTCACTTGAACCTGTGGAGGTCAGAGGACACCGTGGGGAATTATTCATCTCCTATACACCAGGTGGATCTTGAGCTCAAACTCAGGTTGTCAGGCCTGCCAGTGAGCTCCCTTATCTGCTGAGCCATCTCAGTGTCAGGGGCATGGTTTTCTTCACCATACGGATTCCATTCCCTTTGGATATATAGTTAGAAGAGGCACCACTGAATTACACGGTGTTCTGCCCTGTCATTTTGGAGGATGTTATTGTTTTCCATCATGTCTATGTTGATTTGCATCCCCATTAACAGCATATTTATGGTCCCACGTCACCACCTCCACTCGTGACATCTTGCCTTTACAGCTTCTGCAGGATCATTAATACATGTAATGTCATGTTCAGGTATTTGGGCAGAAGAGAAAGCCAATGTTTGAGGTAATAGTTCTCAAACTGAAGAAGAAAAGATAAACTGGACCAGGGGAATATATTTGGAAAAAAACTTATCTGGAAAAACACCGTTACTTAAATATATAAAGAATTCTTGGAACCTAACAACAAGAAGATCTGATTTTTAAAGACTGGCCAAAGACATGAAAACACACATCTCACTAATAATTCCTATGTGGATGATGATAAGCATAAAGATGCTGCAGAAAAAAAATTAACAAAAATTAATTAAAAATTTTAAAATTAAAAAATTAAAAATTATAGGATGTCATCTCACTAGGTAACCACAGAATAGTCAAATCCAGAACACTGTCAGCACCAGTACTGCCAAGGACCTGGGTCTTCTAACTCCCACACAAAGCTGGAGGGAAGATCCAGTCACTGCGTCCCTTGCCACTGACCCAAAGGGATTCAGAACTTACACCTCAGCCAATGAAATATTCAGCAACAAAAAAGGTCATCTACTAGACCATGACTATCAGAGGCACCTCCATGCACACTGCTAATAGACGAACATCCTTAGCACTGAGCATTGGACCAGCCCCTAGCATTGTTTGGAAAAGAGCTCTTTCTAGCTCTTGTGGTCAAAATGTATCAGTGGAAAAAAAATGTGATTTAAATAGACTTTAGGTCTACAGCAAGCTTGAATAGAAAAAACAGAATTCCCATATTCTCTGTACCCACCCTCCAAAAATATAACAACTACCTCTGCCCCTACCAACATTGTACACCAAAGACTATAGTTTATATTCAGGCTCACTCGTGCTGTTCAGACACAAACCAACATGGATCTGCCCCTGTGGAATCGCACAGCAGGGTCCCAAGGTCCTTGAAATCCTGAGCATCACTAACTCATCCTCCCTGAGCCTCTGTGACCGTTCACCTTCACCTGCTTGCACAGTTTTGCTTTTCCTAGAATGCCCTATTTGGGACCATATAGTATTTAGGATTTTCCTCGAGTACCCAGGTAAAAGCTGGGCAGCTATCATTCCAGTACTGTGGGGTGGGGAGACAAGTGGAACCCTGGAGCGCACTGGCCAGCCAGTGGAGCTAAATAAATAAGACTCGGTGAGAAACCCGTTCTCAAAATATAAAACAGAACAAAACGACAACAACAACAAACACAAAAAATGAGAGCAATTGAGACATCTGACACACATTTCTGGTCTCCACATGTATGTGTATATGTGTTCAGGTGCAGCTACAAACACGTGTGACACACACAAAGTCATACATATAACACACATACACACAATTTTAAAATGTTAAATGCTAAAGGCCTTCAAACGACAGGCAGATTGAATAAAATCCACAAGCATTAGATATGAATAACAGAATAACAGTCTTTCCCCCACATGTGAGGTCTGACAATTTCTAACAGCCAGAAATGAAGTCAGGAAACTGGGGGGGGGGGGGGGAGAAAGACTCTTGGCACGAGGAAAACTATCCTCAAAGCCCACAGACAGAAACCAACGCCTATCTGCAGCACTTGCATCTGAAAAATACCTTCAGTGAGCTCTTGAGAGCAAGACTGCATCCCATATAGGAAATAAACTTTACCCAGGTAGAATTAACTGGAATGAGTCAATTTTTACTAAAGTAGGGCTGTCTGATGTAGTCCAGCCTGGCTTTGAACTTGTGACCCTCCTGTCTGCTTCTGGAGTATTAGTTTCAGGTATACACACCTAACCCCAGTTAATAATTCTCTACCCTGAATACGTAGGAGCACAGCGGTTCCACCACTGAGAGAGTAAGAGGACCAGGATCCTAGTCTTCTTTTCTGCCAATAACCAGCAGGATAATTTTGATTTTTATCTGAGCCGCCTTCTGTAAAGATTACAAAAATCCTTCCAAGTTGTAAACGTCAAACAACAAACACGTGGTTGGAAGGGAAAGGTGAAGTGCACCGCGAACAAGGATCTATCACTCCACACTTACCGGGCCCACCTTTCCTGGGCTGATCCAGGCGAAGCCTGGAACATGAAGAACAGAGAGAGTAAATGACTCAATCTTCACCTTTGGGGACTTCCCACCCGGTGAGGAGGCCAGGCAACAACCAACCAATAGGGCATGTTCCTCTCTCGGGAAGTTACATTAGAACCTCAGGACGAAAAGTGTTAGGAGTCAGAATATTTCAGGCAAGGGAACTTTAAAGTTCCTAAAACAGGGAAGACTTGGGGTGATGGTGGGGGAACTGGGGAAAATAAAAGGCAAAAGCAGAAATCATTACTAAAGAGAAGAATACAAGTCTTGATGGAGTAGGAAGGATGGTAGTCTCTGAGCAATCTTAAGTCTCCACCAGTTCTGAAGGGCCTTAAGTAGGTTGGCAACACACACCATGTGGACTAGAGCACTAGGAAGTGGGAAATCAGAAAGTTATCATGGGAATGGAAACAAGTATGGCGGCCTAACTGAGCCCTCCATGACATCCCAAGTGGCAGACGGGAGGAGAGACCTAGGGATCTGATGGTAGTGGCGTTAGTAAGGCTTATTAGTCCCTTCATTTGCATGTCTGAGGAGAAGATGAGTCAAGGGCTCAGAATTCATGTAGTCCAAGTTACTAACTCTGAGACAACAAAGGGAATTAAGAGTAATTTGAAAGAAAAAGCTCACTTGAGACAGGGTGGGAGTGGACATCTTATGGAGGAACTGACATCCTAGCATGTTGATAGCATGTTTGCCTTTGCTCACAATGATTGTGTGTGTGTGTGTGTGTGTGTGTGTGTGTATTCCCCTCTAAGAATCAACCTTTTCACCATTGTATACACGTCGCCTAGCAAAATTCCTGGGCTCACACTTTGTATGCCAATAAACATTTAAACGTGTTCCTGAAAATAAACTTCCTGGTTGGTCATGGTGACTCACGTTTATTATCTCAGGATGCTGAGGAAGGACGACAGTGAGTCCGAGGCCAGCCTGGGCTACATACACAGTGAGACTGCCTCAGAAACAAACAGAAAGGGGAGGTGGTATAAAGACTCAGTAGCTGAAGCGTTTGTGACCAAATCTGCTCACCAGAGTTTGATCCCCAGGACCTGGGTAGAAAGGATAGAAGCAAATTGTTCTCCTGTCTTCAGGCATGCTCTGGATGTCTCCTCCCCAAATACATGCAGCAAAAAGAAAAGACAAACTAAAATTCTTCCTCCTCAGAGCTTTATGCTCATGCCCCTATTCAAAACAAATTCTACCAACTCCAGTCTTGCTCCAAATTTGAAGTGTAGAATCAAAACGAGGCTGGAGAGATGGCTCAGTGGTTAGGAGCTTGTATTGCTCTTCTTACAGAGGACTCCCGTTCGGCTCCTTTTGGGTTGTTCCTAATGCCCGTCAACTCTACCTCCAGTCTCCTCCTGTCTCAAGGCACACCTGCGCTCACGGGCACATACACGGACACACATACACATAACTAAAACAAAAAGATCTTTTAAGTACAACTTTAGATTTAATTTACTCTGAAATTCAGTCACCTGTCATCCCCACCATCCCTGGCTACTTTTAGAGTGAAGGCAGGGTGACAGTCGATTTATGACACTGGATTAAATACTTTGCAATTTGCCTTGAAATATGCAGACAAGAGTGGTACTTACTAGCTTTTCAGATCATCCTAGAAAAATCAGTGTTAAGCCTGAGAGGGATTTCCATGCTGTATTCCTGACCAAGACCCTTCCCAAGCTTTCTAGCCCTCAATAATCCAACCTAAAGATTAAAGAGACTGAGAAAATGTTCTGTCAACAACCCCCTCAAAAAATGTGTCTTAACTGATACAACTACCATTTTTGTGGTACTAACAAATGTCTTGCTATTTCTGATTTTTATGGTAGTTGACTTAAGATATCTTAATTTGGTTTTAAGGAAATCTGCAGGAAAATCTGTTAAGTAGCATTCTTGCTAATTATAAAATACCCATCTTGCTGAGATGTGGTGTCGCAGGCCTTTAAACCCAGCACTCAGAAGGCAGAGGCAGGGGGATCTCGATGAGTGAGGCCAGCGTGGTCTATCTATACAGCAAGGTCCAGAGCAGCTGAGATTACATGAGACTCTATCTCAAAAGACAATGAACAAACCAACAAAAGCAAGCATCTCCCTCCAGCTGTCCTAGCAGAAAGGAGGCATCAGCTGGCTGGGAAGAGCGAGCGAACGCTCACACCGCCCTTGTTCTTCCAAGGAAACACGTCCTTCTTCCTCCGTTAGCGAAGCACAGAGAAGCTTGACATCTCTATAGACGAGAAAGAATCTTAAACCCATATTTCTCCATTTAGCCTGGCGTGCGGCACTACACCAGAAAAAGTGCTTAGCTTTCAACTGTCTCTTTATGCAGGGAGATGAGAAAATACACTCTATGGAATTGCTTATGCACGGAATACTCGATACTCGAGAGAGTAATAATAGCAACTATGCTTCCTCTCATGTGTGTTAGCTCTTTACTAGTAACATTTTCTGACTGAATCATTTTATTTAAATACTGCAAAGTTTTTGTTTTTGTTTTTTTTTTTTTTTTGCTTAAAGTCAGGTCAAGTGATATAATACCAAAAAAAAATTTTTTTTTTTTGCTTTTTTTTTTCCCCTGCCTGCACAATCTATTTCTAGTCAATGCAGTCTGTCATCAATCCAGAAAGAACTAAATAGGGAAATAATAGTTTATAGAAGTTCGCTTCCAATTTCAGTCACTCCCATTACTAACATCTGAAATGCTTGGCAGACTCACACTGACAGTGAGGTTGGGCAGCTGTGATAAAATCATGACTAAACAGTTGCCAAATCCACCTTCACTTACCTAGCCTCATCATTACCTCCCCCAACAATGCCTCAAAAAAGAAACCCAGATGAGTCAAATACAAATTTCAAATATAGGAGCTGAAAGTCAAAGCAGCCAGGCTTAGGAGCACCAGCTGTGGACACTGGCCGTCTTATGCGTCCCCAGAGAGTAAATAGCATTTATGCCATCAGCTGGTTGGTTATGCAAGAGTTGACCGGTATGGGCAGGTATGGGTAGGGCATTTTGGAAAGCCTTGGAGCAATAGTCACTCAGCATTGAACTGCAATGGCTTATAAACAACCACTGACCACCCCTCCTGCCTAGAAACTCATTTTACAGTTTCTTACCTAAGTTCTAGAAAATTAATCTTACACTTGGCAAATTACACATAAGCCAACTCTTCCTCTCAAGTTCACATTCATCTATAAAGTCTAGTCCAGCCCAGTCCCATCTTTGGGATGTTATCTGATAGACAAGGTTGGGTGGCTTTTGTAAAATGAATTTGAAAAGTGCTGTTAATTACATTTTGAACAAATTCCTTTAATCAAGATTTATATTTGGTGGGTATATGCCTTTATCCTAGTACTCAGAAGGTAGAGGCAGGTAGATCTCTTGAGTTTGAGGCCAACTTGGTCTACAGAGTTCCAAGACAGAGAAATCCTGTCTCAAAAAAACAACAAAACAAAACAAACCCTTGAGTTTGTTTGAAGTAGGATCTTTGTACGAACCCAGGCTGGCTCTGAAATTCTGCTGTGGCTTCCCAAGTACTAGCACCACAGCTAGGTAACACCATGAAGTCATGGTCTTATGGAGCCTCTGTGCCTGCTTTCTTCTTTGGTTCTAGGTATTAAACTCAGGGCTTTAAACAGGAGTCCTACCATTAAATCTATCCCTAGCCCTTACACTATGGTAATTTCCCTAGCAGGTAGAGGAGAAAGTACTTAGGATGGGACATTCTGTGGGATGAAAATTTGATGGGACACACTGGCAATTGATGGTTTGGCTACATGTTGTTTTGAATGTTTATTTTATATATATGGATATTTTATCTGCAAACCATGTGTGCCTGCTAGGAGAGTGTTAAAAGCTCCTGGGATTGGAACTGTAGATGGCTGTGAGCCATAATGTGGGTGCTGGGAATTGAACCTGGCTCCTCTGCAAAAACAATAAGTGCTTGCTTGCCCTTAAGCTCTGAGCCATCTCTCCATCCCACATGTTGGGTTTTGTAAACCAGCTTGGTACCTGACTTTACAATACTGACTCTATGAAGAAAACAAAACAAAACAAAGCAAAGCAAAACAAAAATAACAAAACAAAACCCTGGTTCACTGGCCAGGAAACCCTACTGTGAGATAGATCCAGGTCAGTAATTTGGGTGGCCCCTGAGCAGTGACACAGCTGACCCCTGGTCTCTTCATGTACACATGCCCAAGAGAATGAGCATCTGGACCCCTCAGAACACATACACCCACCCAAGCCAAAACAAAACCTCAAAACGACTTGAGCAACAACATTCCTCCGTATGCATCCATGACCTACAGTTACCTGTAGGGTACAAGTGCTAGAAATGCATTGTCTGTATCTAAAACTGTAGGGATCACAGACTAGAAATTCTGGTTAGCTCTGTAGCCGAAATCTGCCATTTTGTAGGCACAAAGTATCTGAAACTGAAGAGCTTTAACAAGAACAATTTTCCTTACCTGCAAAGAGTAGAATGCCTGCTTTCTATAGCTTTGAGAATTAGAAGGGGCCTAATACAATGCTGGGCTGGGCCACAGTAAACAGGATCTCAAAAAACCCGGTAGTTATCACTTCACCCTTTTTCTCTTCATGAGATTTATACCACTGGTCGCCCAGGTTAGTCTCGCACTTGTGATCCTCCAGCTCAACCCTCTAAGTAGTTGAATTACAGATAAATACCACCACACCCAGCTTCTGCTATCAGTTACAACACTGCCCAAGATCTACCCTGGTACCCACAACACTTGGTTTATGGAATATGGTGACAGCTAATTAAAAAGAAAACAAAATTTAGACAGGCAGTGGTGGCCCACATCTTTAATCTCAATACTTGGATCTCAAGAGTTCTAGAAACATTGTTTTGAAAAATGAGAAAGAGAGAGAGGCCAATTTCAGATTATGTACATGATACTATGCTTAGTGCATGCCAACAAAAGGGAAATATTTAAAAATGGAAGTTTAAGGGGAAATAGCATTTTGCTCTACCCTTCAACTTAAAAGTTGCTCTTACATTATCATTCCATTTACACTAAGGTGGCCCATGCTTTAAATTATTATCCCTACTGATTTTGTGATGGGTTAATGAGTAAATGGAAGTGATATAATAGTGTTAAGCAGGGGATGTAATTTAAAAGTTGAAAGTAAGAATTCATCTACTGTGGCTAGAACAGACCAGTAATAGATAACTTTCTCCAAAGGGGGGAAAATTTAAAAAACATTTACAAAAGTGCACATCCACTAACCACTCATCACACACACACACACACACACACACACACCAGCAGACAGACTTCATGCCATGGAGTACATGTAGAGTTGGTTCCCTCCTCCCACCATGTTTCTGGAGAGCAAACCTTTTGACCCACTAGAGCCATTTTACAGGTTTAGCACCCACCTCCATGGTTACAATTTAAAAAAACCCATCTTGTTTTCAGCAGTCTGGCACAAGGTCAATTAGAACAATCTGTTGAAAATATTTTATGCTCTGTCTTCATGCTCTTGGGGAGTCCACAGAAGCATGCTGTTTCCCCTCCAATTACTCTCAGGCCTACTTTGAGACAGGGTCTCACTGATTCAGCAAGGCTGGCTGGCCAGCACGGTCCAGGGATCTAGCGGTCTCTACCTCTCTAATTACAGACATGTATGACCATATGTGGTTTTCTGGGTACTAGGATTCCACACTCAGGCCCTCATGCTTGCATAGCAAGCACTCAACTGAGAGAGCCATCTTCCCAATGCCCTGGAGGAAATACTTTTTATTTAGTTGCATTTGACTACCTAAAATCCTACCGACATGCTATTAGGCCTAGAACATTCCTCTGAAGTAAGTATCAACTTTGTGAAACCAAAAGTCTTACTTGAGATTTTAAGTTTTAGGAACGAACTTAAAGAAAACACGAAGAATCAGACATTTAAGTCTTACTTTTTCCCCACTGTACAATAGGCCACTTCTACATATATAAAGAGTAGGTGGAACTTTCCGAGTATACAATCAGAGGAGGGGCTGGAGGGATGGCTCAGCATGTGAAAGCTCTGGCTGCTCTTCCAGAGGACCTGCGTTCAACTCCTATTACCCAGAGGGGAGATCACAACTGTCTATAACTCTAGCTTCAGGGCATCTGATGGTCACCTTCCTTTGGTTTCCACAGGTTTTGCATACAAGCAGTGAACAGACACACACTGTAGGCAAACCCCCATACACACACAATGATAAAAACAATTTGAAAAGAACACAAAATAAGAAAACTAAAAGCAGAGATCTGGGTACATGAACATATCCACATACATATATACAGTCAATTTCCACATCCCACAAACAGGCTTACTTTACAAAGATGAGGTATACATTGCTTAGTGTGTACATGAGCGGTTCACTGGCTAAAACGTTTGGTTAGAATACTGCACTAACATTCAGAGCTACTCTGGTAAAGTCCCATAAAAAAAGAAAGACATTCAAAATAAGCACATTCTTCTAACAGCAAAGACTCTTCCTACTTTTTTATTTTGACATCATGATAGTTCCAGAAATTTAAAGTGGAAGATAGCTGTTCAATAAAAGCCATTTCATATATATAATATACAGAAATTATTTTAAAAGTCTGTCATATAACAGATTCATTTGGTGCTACCAAAAACTTACGATACAAATAAACAACTACAAAGGGAACCATCACTAAACTAAGACACACAGGAACTAGGAAACCCACATAATCTCTATCATGTTAGAGGAACCGTGTCCATCTGCCACAGTGTGCATTATCGTAGTCCCTTTAAAGCAGACTCCGCAGAATCTTTAAGTTTAAAACTGTCCAGGTATAATTCTGTCTGTACACTCAAGAACAATCATATTCTGATTACATACAATGCTTTCATCGTGCAAAAATGCCTTAGTTAATTGTTTTCTAAGGTCTAATGTCAAATGAACTAATATCAGGCATTTACTGACCAAGCTGTCAATCAGAGAAGGACAGCGATCAAGCTGCTAAGCAGTCCTTCCTGCCACAGTATGGCCACTACTAGATCTGTTTCCTTCATGCATTAGAACTAGCAGGTGCCAAGTGAGAATTCACTACTGCAGCAGATGACAGAATATGCAAGAAGAGTTCCTCACGTCCAATAGCCTTTGCCATCCTACAATACAATATTACAACTGCATGTGTATCAGCAGCGGGAGCAGGAAATCAGAGCAGGTTAAGACAGGTATATAAATAAAGGGAAACGAAGATAGCCCATGGTATTTAAACCTTGCCTGAAGCTTGCATAGCGCACGAAGACAAGCAGAGCAGGTGTCAGTGCAACTTTAACCTGGACATTTATTTGTGTATTTATTTGGGGTGGGAATGGGGGAAACCAGTTTGGATAAAAAGATTTTATTCCTTTCAAGCACAAAGAAAATCAACAGGAATTTTAAATGATCAGAAAATGAACAAAACTTCTTAGAAACCTTTTCAATTAGCCAAAACAAGGTAAAGATAAAAGTTAAATTCTTTCAGCCTAAATATTTATCCATCTATATATCCCACTTTGTGAATAGGCTTTTGATTAAAAGAAGAAATGACATCAAACTACCCCCAAACATTTTATAAGAGGTACCACCATCTAGAAGTGACAAAAATAAATTAGTTTCCCCCATGATATTTAATCTCTAAAGCATAAAAAGCTATATAATATCTTATACAAATTAACCAGTGTTTTTACAAAAGTAAAGCAGTTTTGGACTACTAACAGTACACTGTACTTGTGGTGAAATATGAGGCACAAGAATATATGTATTAATTAGGCATTTTCCATCTACTCAGTCTCTATGGTCTTAATTCTTGGCAATATATAACTGGTGTGTACTCTGGTACATAAGTCATGAATTGTAGAGAACAAGAAACAGTGTAGTATAGTAACAAGGTTTGTATTTGACAACGACCGCATTGTTGAACATGTTTCTTTTATGAACTTTGTGATTTGTGTTGCAGATGGTCACTTGTAGTAGATCCTGTAAAGATAAAAGGGAGAGAGAAAAAAAAATCAGTATACTTTGCTGTTCTGGTTTGAATATGAAATTTCCACAGGCTCATGTCCCAAGAGTTTGACTGTACTTAAGAGGAACTAGAAACTTTAGGTGATGGAGCTGTCCTGGTGGCTATGCTGTGCCCTGGCCCTCCATGGTCACCATGATGCACTCTGCCTCACTACAGACCCACAGTGACAGAGCTGAGCACACGGGGACTGAAACCTCAGACATGTGAGGCCTCTGCCCCAATCCTCGTCCTAGGTAGTTTCCTCAGGTATTTATCATAGCAAAAACAACAAAAATACCCCCGAAATATGATCAACTCTGAAATGAACTGCCTACATTTAAAACTCTTAACCAGGTATGGGAAACATGCCAATATAAAATAATAAACCATTAAGGCATGTTGCTGACGTAGGCTAAATTAGACTAATTTCAAAGAATCTAGAAATACTATTAAATATTCTAAAAGTAGGAATATCTTGTGCAGACAGGGCAAATGGGCCATTGTGAGTAATCGTAAGAGAAAAGTGAGTGTTCTGGCTCCAGCTGACACTAAACAAATTCACTTTACCCGATAACCGTAAAATACTAACTTCAGAGTCTAAACACTTCTCCATTTATGGAAACAGAAATAAACAGAGGGATGGAGCAAAAAGAAGGAAGCAGAGGGGAAAGAGGAAAGGCAGGAGAGATTAAGGAAAGTAGTAAGTTTTACAGAACATGGAAGCTTTGAAGGTTGGTTAAGAAGTAAAAATCCAAAGAGCAGAAGATAAGAAACCTGTCTAACCCTTACTGTCCAGTTCCCATCCTTATGTACAGTTTTGATGCCATGAAAGTTATACTCTTATGAGAGGGTATTTTAATTTCTATTTCAAAAGACTCGGAAATTGAGCTAATACAAATATTATACTCTACTTACCTGGGAAAACACATCTATATATACAGTCTATGGACTGTGTTATAGGCAGAGATGGACAAAAACTCCGTTATGTTTTCAGGAGCTATTAGGCACAGATTAGTGCAGCCTTGGACCTCATTACAGAAGCTCTTTATACAGCAGAGACTGCTTAATACGGAGACTCACAACTGGTCAATGTGCAGAGTACATGCTCAGAGAGGCTCAGCCTTGAATGGGGTATGTGTCTCCTTCCCTCAAGGCTCAGGGAACATGAGGAAGACTGGCAAGAAGCAGAAGCTGGGGAAGACTGCTGTGACAGTGTCTTCTGGACATGACAGGGCCATTATACTCAGGAACTCAAGCATAGCTGTTTTCTGCATGAGATCAACCCAGTCAAAATTCCAGTCCGGATGGAAGACAAGAATCACAAGATTCCCCAACCCCTAGCAGAGGAGTAGCTGACAGCTCATGGCTGCCAGGGGAGAGTCAGTTTTCTTCAGAGGTGGGGGATCTGTTATGTTGCCCATGCTCCAGTGGAACTCAACTCTATGGCATCAGCCTCTCATTTATATACATTCAGAACATAAGGACAGGGATTTTTGGTGCAGTAAGATGACATAGGAGGCAGGGAAGCATGATGGAGTGTATGGAGTGACTGACAGGGCCAATTGCAAAGCTCTACCTCAGCAATGGCAGGGCAGGGGCAAGGCCAAACAGGACTTGCTGAGTCACCTCGATACGGAAGTGACTGAGACCAGTCTCAAAACTCAAGACAGGCTCAAGTTTTTCCTCATGGCCAAATGATCCAGGATCAGAATGGAGCCCAATATCTCCCCCTTTAGTTTTTGCACACACAGGCAGCAGTAACTGGGTTCAGTGGGTTAAGAGAATGTTATGATGGAAGGAGAAGTGGTTAGAAGTGGTCTGGGAGGAGTTAGAGGGAAGACTCGAGGAGTGGGCATGACCAAAATACATGCAAAATTCCCAAATAACAAATTAGAAATGTTTTTCTGAAAAAAAGCTATTAAGAGAAGGTGTGTGTGTGTGTGATTTCTTCCTTTACTCTTTATCATTTTGTTGAGTTGAGTAAGAAACCTTCAGCAGTACATGAGGAGTGTGCCTAACTTGTCACCATACGCTAAGAGCTGACAGCAAGTGAAAGTCTGAATGAAGCATATGAGATATTACTTAGTACTTAGGGGGTGAAGAAACAAACACTTCAGGGCAAATAGAAAACAGTGTATGTTCGTGATTGGTCTACCATTGGAGTATACCCCAGTCCATATTTTTGATCAATTAAAAATAGGTAATAGGAGCCGGGCAGTGGTGGCACACACCTTTAATCCCAGCACTTGGGAGGCAGAGGCAGGCGGATTTCTGAGTTCGAGGCCAGCGTGGTCTACAGAGTGAGTTCCAGGACAGCCAGGGCTACACAGAGAAACCCTGTCCCCCCCAAAAAAAACAAAAACAAAACAAAGCAAAAAAAAAAAAAAAAGTAATAGGAAGAAAATGACAATTAATTACTAGGATGAAGTTTGTTCATGTTAAATATTGTAATCTGACACTATGAGACTATAAATAACTATCACATATAATTGAATTATTCTTATTTCACAGTATACATGCAAATATAACTATAAACAACTATTTATTTGAACCAGTTTAGGTTACGCTGCCACAAAAAACATCAGCTTATGAGTATAAAATATAAGTAGAGAATATACACTCCATCTCCCATAGCAGGGTAGAACAACCACTGCATTTTTGAGACAGGCCTTGCTCTGTATGTAGGTCAGGCTGGCCTGAACTCGCAGCAATCCTCCAGCCAAGACTAGTGCTAGATTACAGATACATACTACCATACCTGGCTCATGTTTGTTAAACAAAGAATAATAGCTGAACAAAAATAGGGGCTTGGGTATACACGTCAGTGGTAGATATACACAAGCCTGGGTTTGATCCTCAAAATCAAATGAAAGAAAATATATCCTAAGAGTATTAACCGCTAGGCTTCAGAAAGCAACTGTCTAAGACTTGGACATGTTGGACATGATGGTGGGTACCTGGAGCCCCAGCACTCACAGCTGAGGGAGGTGGAATCAAGCTCTAGGAGGCTACACAGCTTAGCTTTATCTCAATTTAAATTTAAAAAAGAGAAAGAAAAGGAAAGAAAGAAAAAGGAAATCGAAATCCAAAATAACTGTCAATGCAGTAAAGAACTGTCACGGTGGCTAGTGTTTTTTACACCAGTAAGGCCAGCCTGTGTTATGGTATAAGACCATCTCACCAAAACCAAAACCCACAAAAAACAAAGCAAAACAGTTTCCTTTCAGTTTTAATACCATGTGTGAGGCCCTAGTTTAATCTTCAACTGCAAAAGCAAACAACAACAAAAACAGGTAAAAAGTCTTAAGCTTTAATTTAGATTTTCTTGTTAAATAAAATGACTTCATATAATCAAACTAAATATCCTTACTTAATGCCAAGTAAAGGATGAGAGAAAACAACAGTAACAACCCACCATATAGCATACAGTCGTATTAAGTTACATTTCCGAATAACATTATGTTGAAACTGTAAAGTCCACCTGCAGAGCCCTGCGGGAGCCCCACAAGCTAAGCACAGGAGGCACTGTCTTAGGCACAGAGCCGCTCAGGCTCAGGGACGCGGTTAAGGCACCTGACCTTGACTTGACTCTTCAACATTCATGCTGTCTCCATCTGCAGTCTCTGCCATTTCTTCATCTTCATCATCATCATGTAGGTCTTTTGAAATTAACTGTCTGGCTAACTTAATATTGAGTCCTTCATTGTAATGAAGCTTCCTTTTCATTTCAAACTGTCGCTTCTTTTCTGTAAAAGATTTGAAAGCTTAGAAGGTCTCCACTGGGGGATTGGGGCAGGCCTGTTTGTGAGTGAAATTTGCTGTATCATAGTTACACAAATTCATTTAAATGTTTCTATCCACTGATGACTGTTTTTGTGTGCAATGGCAGTCAGGTAGTTTGTAGTAAGACCATACAGCCTTAAAATATTTACCTTATAAAAATCTTGCTAGTTTTGCTTTATTTAAATGATTCAAGTATACACCATCAATCATTAGAAATTTTGGGAGGAAAACTTAAAGACAGAAGAAAACTTTCCAGCAATAGTTAAATGGGAGGCAAAAGCTAAATTATAATAGTAGGTATGAAGAATGGACAAAGCCTGAAGACACACACAAACGAGATCCAAAAGCTAGCTGGTTAATTCTGGGTCAAGAGCTATGAGGAATGGACTCTCATTTCCATGCACTGTCCCCTGTACCCTGTTCTTTATGCAGCCCAGGATGACCTACATCTCCTGATGCTTCAGCCTCCCAGATGCTACAGGACTGCACCAGGGCTGGCACAGGGCGGAAGGGGGGTGTCTCCTGCCCTCCACCTGAGCATGCACACACATTCGGGCAAAGAATGAATAGTGTGCGAACAAATTGATGGAACAGGTGTGCATATATCATGCTTCACTAAGAAAAATCCTCATGATTAAAAAACTGCCATGACTTAGAAACATTAATTAGTGACAATTTAATACAACTGCTACATTTTACTAAAAGAACTTCACTGGGTGAAATGGTTCGTGGTTAAGGGCACTGGCTGCTCTTCCAGAGGTCCTGAGTTTAATTCTCAGCAACCATCTGTAAGGGGATCTGACGCCCTCTTCTGACATGTCTATCATTGACACACGGACTCATTTTTCTTCCCTCAATATTTCTAAATCATTGTTGCTTGAACGTACAAGTTCAATACCTGCAGATACTAATGATCAACTGGGTATTTTATATACTTTTAAAGATTTATTGTTTAGTCGGGCAGTGGTGGCACATGCCTATAATCCCAGCACTCAGGATGCAGAGGCAGGTAGATGTCGGAGTTCTGGTCATAGAGTGAGTTCATACATGTGCACACACAAGCCTGTGCAAGTACCTGAGGCTAGAGATACCAGCAGCTTTGACCCATATGACGTGGATTGTGGGCTCTGAACTCAGGTCTCCCAGAAAAGGTCTCTGACCTAATTTTATCTTGAAAAGAGAATATAGTCACATGGCTCAAAAAGTATAAAAACCAGCAAGATAAACATATTCCTATATGGCCAGTGTTCCATGTAAACAAAAACCCACATAGGCAGGAACGTCTTAACTATGCATGTGCTGTCTGGACCACAAGAACCTCTTTCATTCTGTAATGAGCACTTCTTTAGCTTTTCTTCTAAGATTCTGTGTTCCACAGGACCTATACAGATTTCATTCTATATTTTATCATCTTGTTGCACTGAATACACTTCACTGTTTTTGTTTGTTTTGTTTTCTTCGACACAGGGTCTCAAGTAGCTTGGGATGACCTTGTACTACATAATCGAGACTAAGGGTAAACTTCTGATCTTCCTGCTGCCGCCTCTCTAGGTTGAAATTATAGACAATACAGTTTCTTTGATGCTGGGGCTCAAATTCAGGGCTCTGTGCATGTTAGGTGAGCACTTTCCCAATTGAACTACATCCCAGCCCTGCATTATTACTACCTTAAAACAGAAAAGGCACAACCAACAAGGCAATCTACCCACTTGAAGATAATTCAAATACTAAATGATACAAAAAGCATTAATTTTTTAAGTATTTACCAAATATCTACTTTTTATCAGTCAGTTAAAAAAACACAAAGAAAGGGATATTTGCAAATACTCGGAAGATGGTAATATTTCTTCCAACTGAAGTTCTTCAAATCAGGAAGGAAACACTATTACATAAGAAATTCACACATGTAAAATCTATTTTCTATTGCTTTCTACTTTCCTGCCCACTACTTCTCCAATATGAAAGTAATTTTTCAATCTTCCAAATAAAGATGACTAGCACCACACTAAAAGCAGCTGGATGAATGACCTACCTCGCTCCTCAGGGGAGAGGTCATTATCTTCCTCTCCACTACTTTCTTGCTCCCGAGTCCGATACTTTGGCTCTGAGCCTTCAGCAGCAGCTAATCTACGGAATAATATTTAGGAAGACATTAGTAACTGAGATACTTGTACTATTTAAATGACTCATTTAACTTGAGTCATGATAATATCCCCAATGATCAATAAACAGACTATATGTAACTGATGAAGACAAAGTAAGAAAAAGTAGGAAGGGATGCAGAGACAGTAAACAGCAAGGATAGCAGAGTGGGTGCGAGAAATCCATCAATAGCAGTAACTTATATTTGCTGTTCTCCCATCTTTACCATGTAGGTAGTAGGATATTTACAAATAGCACCATTACACAGAGAAAAAGATTTAAGTTTTCAGGTATTTGTAACCTTCCCATTTCCTGTGCGGATTGATATTAACTGCAGACTGTAATAACCTGAAAAAAATCTAGTTAAGGGCTGGGGATCTTACTCAGTGGTAGAGCAAGTATTTAACATGTTGCCCCGGGTTCAACTGTCAGCAAACCCCCAATCCGAGATAAGCTTAGTCCTTCATTTACAAATGTACAAGCAGCACACTAGCAAATGTTTTAGCTTTGCACAACTAAAACTCCCAATGGGAAATGCATACTTACTTCTTAGCTAAGATATCTGGAGTCATGACTTCATTGCCTTCTGAATCACTATAGGCGTCTTCATCGTCACCTATCATACTAGGACAACAAGCATTTCTATTAACATGCACATTGTTAAAACAGATACATGAAATAAAATTAAATTGCTAGAAAATCAAGATTGAAAATACAATTGTATTATTTAATTAAAATTACAATTTATTTAAAGGTTTGCTGTCATCTTTGAGATTTCACTTTAAAACACTTTGCACTAGATACCGTAGAGACTTAACAATGGGCTAGGAATGTAACTCGGTGGTAGACTCCTTGCCAAATATGCACAAGGTCCTAGAGTTCAATCCTCAGCAATAAGAAGAAAGTAAGTTTAACAAGAGGGGGAAAAGGATGAAAAGAAAAAAGCAATCACAAAGTACTGAAAACTCAAATTATTTAGAGAAAAATAATTTTCTCTAGATAAATTTTTGTATCCAATGAAACAGATGGACAAATACTACAAAATAACACATTTGATGGTTTTAGTGTTATTTTTCCGAGGGAACTGTCTTGCTATGTCCCCAGCTGGCCTCAATTTAGCAATAGGCACCGAGAATGCCGAGCTGGTTTAGAATCTGTACTTATAGATCACCATTAAGAAAGAAATGGTCTAAATGCACATAGAGTAGGAAAAATAAACTTAGATCCTGTGGTGGTTAATTCTGACTGCCAACTTCACTGGATTAAGAAATGCAAAAAAAGGCTGGAGAGATGGCTGAGCGAGTAGGAGCACTGACTGCTCTTCCAAAGGTCTTGAGTTCAAATCCCAGCAACCACATGGTGGCTCACAACCACCCATAAAACCATCCGTAATGAGATCTGATACCCTCTTCTGGTGCATCTGAAGACAGCTACAGTGTACTTATGTATAATAATAAATACATCTTTAAAAATTTAAAAAAAAGAAATGCAAAGAAACAGAAGCCAAGTGACCTCTTCTTTGTGGAACTCTGACCCCCGCACTCCCAAGAGCTTCCCGAGGATCCAGGATTAATCCCTAAACACAGTGAGAATTAGGAGTGCTCATCGCACACTCACTTCTCTCTCCTACTCTGAGATTTCTGGTGGGCTCATATATAGTTTTTTTATATCCCTCTGATTATCTCACTGACTAGCTGATACACTAACAAATCTATGGGAGAACAGAATAGGGAAGAAAGAGCGCCCAGAGGATCAGTAAAGCACTGTACTGGGTGTGTGCAGCCACACTCAGAGTATCAGATCATGTGGGCTCTGATCAATCAACAGACTGACCCCTTACAGGATTTAGGATGGCACTGTTAGAGATTTGTGCAAGGAAGGAAGAAGGACCTAGTTGGAGGAAAAAGGTCACTGGACTCTACTGATTTGTCTTTTGTTTTTGTTTTTAAAGAAAGAAAGCACATGCAGTTGACGAGTGGGAAGGCGGGAGAATCTGGGAGAACTTAAGGGAAAGACTATGATCAAAATTTATCTAATTCTCAAAAAACAAAAATATTTTTTAAAATTCTCTAACACACATTCCCTTTGTGATGGAGTTCTACCCCAAGGACATGGTATCAAGCAACCATGGACAGACACCATGAGCCTTTGAAACCATGAGTCAAGAAAAATAGAAATCCTTCTCATGTTTTTTTCTGCCAGGTACTTGCTCACAACAATATGAAAGCAAGCTAATACAGACCCTAAAGCCCTAATTAGTAAGATTTTAAAGTTAATTAGCTTTCCTACAAATAGCTAGTAAAATTTTTGCTCTTGTGTATTATAAAAGTAAGCAGCTTCAATTCTCAAGCCACTGAAGGACTTTTATGAACTCAACTACGTATATGTGTGTGTGTGTGTGTGTGTGTGAAGCCCTGCTGGTTTATACATTTATCTATGGAAATGTGAACTAATCCCAAGAACATTTAGGATTTGAGCAGAGCAGGGTATAAGAAATATAATTTTTTGACTTAAAAAAAAGATTTATTTTGTTTTAAGTATATGAGTACACTGTCACTATCCTCAGATACCATAAGAGGGCATCAGATTATATTACAGATGGTTGTAAGCCACATGTGGTTGCTGGGAATTAAACTTAGGATCTCTGGAAGAGCAGTCAGTGCTCTTTAACTATTGAGCTATCTCTCCAGCCCATTTTTGTTTACTTTTATATTAATGTTCAACAGAAAATTCTAGGTTACAAATGAATTGTGTGTATATATTAAAGAATATAAACTAATATGTGCACTAAGTTTATTACACTCTTAGTTTACATGATCTTTCTATAAAGAGCATTTTTGTTATTGTTAAATAAAATGTTTTATAAGATACAAAACAGGGCTGGAGAGATGGCTCAGCGGTTAAGAGCACTGACTGCTCTTCCGAAGGTCCTGAGTTCAAATTCCAGCAACCACATGGTGGCTCACAACCATTCGTAATGAGATCTGACACCCTCTACTGGTGTGTCTGAAGACAGCTACAGTGTACTTAAATATAATAATACATTTTTGGGCCAGAGTGAGTGGGGCTGGAATAAGCATAGTCCCTAAATTCAATTCCCAGCAACCACATGATGGCTCACAATCATCTGCACAGCTACAGTATACTCATATATATATATATATATATGAAAATAAATCTTTAAAAAAATTTAAAAATTAAAAAAAAAAAAAGAAAAAGAAACAAAACAAAACCAATCTCATGCAAATTATAAAAGCTGACTGACAAAAGCTGATTTTCTTTAAGAAGAAAATCCTGACTTTGGATTCTGGTTTGATAAAGGGTTTGAGATATGTATTTTAATTACCCAGTAATTAATAGAAAAAAAAGGGTATAAACACTTCACTTATTATTCCTTTTCTCAAATTTCATTACTATTCAGTTTCATTATCTGCATCTTCTGTTTCATTCTTTCTTCCTGTCAAGGACTTTAACATTTTTATCTGTATTTGTACTTTTTTTATTAGCATCACATTATCCCATTAATTTAAAAGATAGCCTTGTTTTGTTGATGTAACTCACACCTGACATTTACAAAGCCCCCGGTAACACATAAACTGGGCATGGTCCTGTAGGTCCAGGATTACAGATGTAGGAAGGAAGAGCAGAAAAGCAAAACCATCCTCAGCTACAGAGCAAACTCAAGGCTAGCCTGGGTTTCATGAAATTCTACCAACAAAATTATAAAACAAAACATAACAAAACATAACAAAACAAAAACATGCACATGATTTACAGATGTAGTCACAATCTCCATTAAGTGTTCTACCTATTTAGAATCTGTACTGTCTCTTAGTGTTTATTATTTTTGTCTCGTTTTGGTTACTGCTCGATAGTATTACTTCACGATTATTTTTAAAATTCTATCTGACACTGTGGCTCATGCCCTTAGCATGCAGGAGGAAGCCAGAGGGTTTCAAGGTCGGCTTGAACTATATGGTAAATTCCAGGTCAGCCAAAAATATGTGTGTTCGTATCTCAAAATAAATAAAAATTCTGAGACTTAACATATCCAAAATCACAAATCAGAACTACAGAATCATATAAAATAAAAACACAAAACTGTTTCTATATAGCTTCCCCCTCGGCCAACACCTTTAAACAAAGAAAGCCTCTGCTTTCTACTCAGGGAACCAAAAACCTCATCTTCCTTTCAAAAAGAACTTGGAGCCGGAAAGATGGCTCAGCAGTCAAAAGCGTTTGCTGCTCACCAGGGCCTGAGACTGGTCAGTACTCAACCAAGCAGCTCACACCACCTCTACTCCAGCTCCCGTGATCTGACTTTGGCTTGTAGCCTCCTCAGACACCTTCACACATGATAATATACATATACACATAAGAGCAATGAAAAAAATGAGGGGGAATTAGTGTGTATCAGCAGCTAACAACCATCTAGGTGTAATAAATATTCACTACAGCAATAATGGGAAGTTAGAGTATTAGCAAACATGTATTCAGGTAGATCATCAACTAGCACTCTAGTAAGAACTGTAAGACAGATTTAAAGTATCTGCTACTTAGAAAATGTTATCACTAGGCAAATGGAAATAAGCCACAAAAGAAAGACTGTGCGTCACGTTACTTGTGATATGGGGTGTTTGGCTCGTCTATTTTCATCAAGCCATAGTCTTTGTCAGCGGGATGATATGTTGCCAGGATATTCATTTCATCCCACTTCTGAGACTTCTTACTGAAATTAATAAGAAAAAAAAGAGCATTTAGTATCCATATTAAAAACAAAGTTCCATAATTCATATCAGACACTCCAAACACTATTAAATGACATACTTAGACTTTAACTGGCCTACAAAAGTAAAAAGTAACAATTGGAATAAAAGTCTATCTTACTGTTCTATCTTAATAGTTACCTGCGTATACACACACACACACACACACACACACACACACACACACACACACACACAGTGTCTCATTATGTAGAGTGGCTGACCCCGAACTTGCTATGTAGAACATTCTGGCCCTCAACTCAGAGAGCTGCCTGCCTCTGTCAGTGTATGACACCATACACTGCTATGAAATTTTCCTTAATAAATAAAACCTTATTAAGTTCAGATAGTGCTAAGATCACAAAAATTACAGCTGGGTTGTTTTTTGTTTTGTTTTTTTAAATTTTTTTGAAACAAGTGTTTCTCTGTGTAGCCCTGGCTGTCCTGAAACCCAGAGATCTGCCTGCCTCTGCCTCCTGAGCGCTTGAATTAAAGGTGTGCCATCATACCTGGCTTACAGCTTTTTTTTTTTTTTTTTTAATCTAGAAAATAAGTTTGCTAAGAAATAGAATATTCAGGTTTACTTGAATGTTAATAGGGTTCCATTTTCAGAATCTTTATACAGCATTTGCATGTATTAACTCAATACTTAACAGTAAGAAGCAACCATCATCTTCTTTTTCTATGAATCTGACACTCTAGGTACTTCATTCAAGTGGAATCACATAGTGTCTATCCTGGCTTACTTCACTTAAGACACTGTCTTAAAGGTCTGTTCATGTTGTAGCATTTGTCAAAATCTCTTTTTCTAAGGCCAGTTAACTGTTCGGCTAACTAAGCATTTTGAGTACATCTTTTCAGTCTCACCCTTAATTTCTTCAAAGGTAGAAACTGGCACAGATACTCACAAGTAAGCTTGAAACTACAGCTCAAAATCTCTTCCGCCAGGAAAATCTTACAAGTTTGTAATAAACCAAAGTCTGTGACACATGAGCCATTATCTTTAGGCATAGAAAAACATTTCAAGTGCTTTGTTATTAAGAATCCAGCTCATATGGAGGTTCTTCTCAATTTTCAGCCAACCAAATTAAAATGCCACTAATACTCATTAATTGGGTTAGAATTGAGTTCGCCTGGGTACGAAGAACTTGATTTAACAGTACTCATTTCCTCAGACCTATGGCCTTCTATCACACCATTTTATTTTTTGGTTTTTCTATGTAACAGCCCTGTGTCCTGGAAGTTGCTCTGTAGACTAGGCTAGCCTTAAACTCAGAGAGATCCACCTGCCTCTGTCTCCTGAGTGCTGGGATTACAGGCACACACCACACCACATTAATAGTAACCTTGGGACAAAAACCAAGAGATTTCTGTTTGTTATCCTAGTCCTACAATGATAAGACTATCCAACAATCAGCCTCAGGAACAGAACTCATGGAATCGCTGAGTCAGCTAAAATGATGTCCATGAAACAAATTACAAAACAGCATGGAAACACAAACAATGTGTATGGCAGGGAACAGGCTCTGTAACTGTGAAGAGATGGCACTTGTCCTTGTGAAGGACGACCCAAATTCAGTCCCCATCATCCTCATGGTGGATGGCTCACAACCATCTGTAACTCCAGCTCAGAGGATTCAATGCGGTCTTCTGGCCTCCAAGAACATTACATGTAATACGTGTGTAAGTACACACAAACACACACACACACACACACACACACACACGCTCGAGAGTGTGTGTGCATGTGGAGAAAATAAAAATGTTTAAGATTTTAAAATCTAAAATCTTGGGTTAAAAATTCTAAAGCAAAATTTCACTTAGCATAGTAGAGAATTGGGCTTAGAAAATGAGTTTCAATTGCCTCTGTGCTGGAGCCAAGCTTTAATCCCAATACTCTGCAGGCAGAGGCTGGTGGATCTCTAATTATTATTACTTCGTGTATCTAGAATGGCAGGGAGCTAACGTGTAGGGTCAGAGGACAAGCTGAAGAAGTCTGTTCTCTCGTTCCACCTTTGTGTGGGATCAAGGGATAGAACTGCTTTCACTCTGAGCCATCTCCAGTTTAAGAACAAATATTTTAAAAACGTAATTAAATTGACTTTCTACTTCTAGCTAAATCTACATTTTCAGAAATTTTGTTTTGCTAAATAGGTACTTTCTGTTTAGAAATCATTAGGAACAAATAATTCAGTCTGTTTATGGACAAATTCCAAGGAAGGCCACAATACAGACTAAGACAGAGATGGCTCAGGGGTTAAGAGGACTTGCTGCTCTTCCAGGGGACCCAGGTTCTAGTCCTAGCATCCACATGATTCACATGGCAGCTCACACCCAAAACTCCAGGTGTACGTAATTCAAGCCCCAGGTTACACATGTGGTACACAAATATACATGCAGGGAAAACATTCATATACTTGAGAAACAAAAATGAAAAAATCTAAAATAACTTTAACTAAAAAAAAAATCAAAGCAGAAAAACAATCAAATACTACTAATAAGAAATAATTCATTTATGCTTCCTTCCTGTCTCCATCTCACTATGCCTTTTTACACGGGTTCTGGGAGCAAAGGAGATGACTCAGTGTCTAAAGCATTACTAACTCTGTTAAGTTTAGCTACCTGAAATCAATGTCTAGAACTCATTTAAAAAGAAACAGTCGCAGGTATCTATAACCCCAGCATTTTGTTGACAGATGTAAGTAGGAGAATCACTGGAAGCTAGTAGAAACAAGAGCAACTGGTCATATACTTCAGAAGGGTGAAAGGTAAGAACTGTGAGACCAACAGGGGCATGCGTTCTCCCCCACCTCAACCCCCAAAACTTAGGTGGATATTTGGATCTTAAGGGTGTATCTAATATGAGGGAAGTAAAATCAACTCTCTGTAAATTTATTTTGCAAGATAGTAACAGAAAAAAAAATGTAGAACACAAACAAGAATTACATTTTCTTTTTTACTTACCATTTTTTAAGTGATTTATTTTATTTTTTGCCTGCATATATGCCATGTATGTATGTGTGAGGAGGGTGTAAGATCCCCTGGAACTGGAGTTACAGTTGTGGGCTGCTATATGAATGCTAGGAATTGAACCCAGGCCCTCTGGAATAGCAGCCAGTGCTCTTAACTGCGGAGCCATTCTAGTCCCAAATTACATTTTCTTAAATTTAAGAATAAAAGTAATCGGGCAGTGGTGGCTCACGCCTTTAATCCCAGCACTTGGAGGGCAGAGGCAGGTGGATTTCTGAGTTCGAGGCCAGCCTGGTCTACAAAGTGAGTTCCAGGACAGCCAGGACTGCACAGAGAAACCCTGTCTGGAAAAACCAAACCAACCAACCAAACAAAACCAATAAAAGTAGTAAGTATAATCCTCATACTTTAAACCACTAATAATTTGGATTTTTTTTTGCATTTTCTTTCTACTCTGTATCTTAAATGATATAATATATACATATAATATATATTTTAAAGCACATTTATACTGATATAAGCTATATATATTATATCATAATAAGATACTTTATCTTCTTTTTGCTAGAAGTTAGATAATGTTAGGTATTTAGATGTAATCTAACACATTTAAGATGGGTAGAAACACGTATCTTCATATATGCTACTTGCTAATGGTTTTAGGATAACTTGCTATGAGAGCCTTCTTTTCAGAAGGGTTCTTACTGTGCTACCCACACTGGTCTTAAGCTTAGATTCAAGTGATCCCGGTGTTAGCCTCGCAAACAGATGCAGTTCTAGGTGTGGGCTATTATATTATATTTGGCATACAAAATATTTTGTGTGAAGAAGACTATGTATAATGCCACCAATAGTTACCAAACCATGGCTGTGGCTGGGCATTGTGCTTTTCTAACTTGCTGAGGATAAAGTAGTGTGTAACAGCTGTTCTGTGCGTATCCCTCATTATCTAATAGCACGACGACTTACTTTACATGTCGGAATTGTTTGCATCCTTTGCACGGCAAATGCAAAGCACATTACACATAAAAGTTGAATTTACCTGATCTATAACTACAATACATCTGAATCCTAACTTTTTCCTGTCTGTTTTGCATTTATTATGTTTTACTTTAAATGGAATTCAAAGTTATACTAACCTTCATTTCCTTAGTACAAAATAAGGAGGAAAAGAAATCTTAGAAATGTCACATTCAAATACAAGAAAGATTATCTTGAAAATGGAGAGCAGGACACTAAAATTAATACAAGCCCCAAAATTGCTAATTCTTAGGTAGAAAGCAAATGAAAAGAAGAAACTGTCAATAGAGACAATGTACATGGAAATTAGTATTCCTACCATTTTAAAGTAATTAATGGCAGTGCCAGAGTAACAAAACCCAAGGAGCAAACATGAATTCAATTAAAATATCATCATGAACTACATGATTTTCTGGGTCACAAATTCCACAGACAAAAAATAAGGGTACCAGGAAATGATAGCCTGTGATGGCCAAGGCACTTGCTAATTTCAATTTCGCCCTCCCTCTCGGTGACTGATTTGCAGACTGCTTAAATCTTGTCCTGTACAGTACATATTACTTTTACTTTGTTGGTTCCAATGTTGTTATCTCAAGGACCTCCAGTACTTCTTGCTGCTTTTCCTGGCATATTTCATACTTTTGGCTGTGCTCGAGTGGCCAGCTGAGTTTTGCTTCAAAGAATTTAACTTTAATTTCACACTTCAATAAACAGTTGTCTTTTTAAATAAAGATTCAAGACTTTGAAGCCTGAAACCACAATTAAAATTAAACCAAGACTTAACAATAAAGCAAACAAATGGTAAGTTTTAGGAAATAATCTTTTTATTTTAATTAGCTTTGACTTTTTAATACTCCATATTCTTGAGTAGACAGAAAGACAATGTTATAGTAGAGCATAATTATATCTTAAATTATATCAGTGGAATTCAAGCACCTTCGGGTGTATGTGTGTGTGTGTGTGAGAGAGAGAGAGAGACAGTCAGACAGAGATAGAGAGACAGACAGAGAGACCTAGCCTAGCCTGGCCTTTAACTGGCTATGCAGCTAAGGATGACCCTGAATTCTCACTCATATCTCCCTACCTCCCAAGTGCTGAAAGTATATGTGGGGGCCACTGCCCCTCTCAAGAGCAATTTTTATCTTTTTTTTTTTGGTTTCTCATGACATGGTTTCTCTGCGTAACACCCTTGGCTGTCCTAGAACTCTCTCTGCAGACCAGGCTAACCTCTAACTCAGAGATAAGCCTTACTCTGCCACCAGAGTGCTAAGACTAAAGGCGTGCGCCACTACATCCAGCTTAGAGCACAGTTTTGCTTTTTTATTTGTTTGGTTTTTGGTTTTTCAAGACAGGGTTTCTCTGTGTAGCCCTGGTTGTCCTGGAATTTACTCTATAGAGCAGCTGGCCTCCAACACAGAAATCCTCCTGCCTCTGCCTCCCAAGTGCTGGAATTAAAGGCGTGCACCACCACTGCCCAGCTCAAGCACAGTTTTTAAAAGTTGAATTTATCTGACCTACAACTATAATAGAATCTGGCTAGCAAACTCTGTAGTAGACTATATAAACACACCCGAGAGGCATGAAAAATTAGTTTTCTAAGAGTTAAGAATAAGGTACTGGACTCAGTATTTTGACTCATTTAAGACTTATACTTAGGTACAGATAAATAAATAAATAAATAAATCATTGACAACCAGAACTAATAAAAATCAGTGAGTAGTACAGATAGGATTCAGACTAAGCACTAAACTACAACTTGTCCTACCACAGGATTTAGTAACATATTCCTCACCTGCAAACAAACATTTTCACTCCAAATCTAAAAAATGTATCTTAAAATGGATTGCATCTTATAATCAGTTAGCAATTTTTTTCTTTTTTTGTTGATAGTTGTCTTAGAATCTTAGACTCAAAGGATGATGTTTTTAATGAATGGCACATACATTCACTCTAGATGGTAGGTTAGGACTTGGTAAGATGTGCATTTCACTGGAGGAATCCTGAAACAACTATGGGAAATTCACAATCACAGGAGAGAACAATGGTTTTCAAAACAGTGGAGCAGTGCAGGCACCGGTGCTGCGATGTGTAACTTGCCCAAATATGGACTTGTGGAATCTATCTTTTTCTTTTCTTTCCTGGTTTTTTTTTTTTTTGGTCTAACACTGGGTAGCTCTGACTGTCCTGGAATTCCCTCTGCAAACTAGGCTGGCCTTGAACTCACAGAGATCTACCTGCCTCTGCCTCCTGAGAACTGGGGTTAAAGGCATGCACCACTCCACCTGGTTTGAGTCTATCCCTTTGTTGTTGTTGTTGTTGTTGTCTTCGAGACAGGGTTTCTCTGTGTAGCCTGGCTGTCCAGGAACTCACTCTGTAGACCAGACTCAGAAATCCGCCTGCGTCTGCCTCTCAAGTGCTGGGATTAAAGCACCATTGCCCGGCAGAGTCTATCCATCTTTAATTAACCCCTAAAACTAATACCTGACAAATGTCATCTGAGGAAACTACTCAGTGGAATAGTACTAATTCAATCAAAAGAAGAACATAAGAGCATATGCCAAAGATTCATGTACCTGTTGTCCTTTATCTTTAGATGTAAAGGCAGGGGAACTGCAATTTCAAGGGTAGCTTGAGTTATATAGTAAGTTTTTTTTTTTTTTTGAGGCAATAAATCACTAAAACCAAACAAATCTTCAAATAACAATGATTAGTCTTGAAAAAAAAGAATAAAAATAACCAAAATGCTAAAGACTATTAGAAATAACAACCTAAAATTTACAAACCTCACTTTACCTATACATTGTCCTTAAAAAATAAACAAACCTTTGTACCTGTGTGTATGGGGTAGGAGGGAAGAACCCTGGGTGTAAGTGTAGGTGTAGGTCCATGCCTTCTTTGCTTGAGACTGCATCCCTATCTTTTTCCCAAGCTTCTGGGGAGTCAAGGATTCTCTTGTCTCTGCCTCCCATCTCCCTGTATAACCTCTGCGATTATAGATGTGCACGCTCTCCTCTGGTTTTACATGGGTTCTGTAGTCAAACCTAGGTTCTTACACATGCCCAGCAATTGCTTTATCGACTGAGCCATCTTCCTCAGCTCCTATATTCAGTTTTAAGTACTACAACCAATAGAGTATGCACGAAAGTGTGAATTATGAAGACATATTTGATGCGTTTGAATTTTTCCTTAAGAAAACTCTCTGTAATTCATTGCTATAGATAATACCCTCCAGTAAGTGCAGGCAGGTGAGAGGGCTACGGATGAAGTAATTGCATTTTACACGATAAAGGCATGTAAAAGGTACATTGCACCTTATTTGCAGGTTCTCTATTTGGGAATTTCCTTCCTGGAATCCTTCTATAATCTAAACTCCAATACTGAAGGTACTTTAGTGAATGCTCAAAGCCATCAGCAGAGTAGGAGAGGTTTTAATTGTTGTCGGCGGGGCCCACTGTGGCAAGGCTCTGCTCGCTGTTTGCAGCTCTCACACTATTACAGTTATAACTACTAACATACATCCCTGAACTCTGTGTACTAAAGGATGAGTTGCATTGACCTTCTGATACATGTACGTCACATACTTTATACAGTGCGTGTCTTCCTTTCCCTTCCCTTTGCATGTTGGGGATCAAACCGAGGGACTTGTATATGCAACTACATATATACAATAACGTAGTGTTATTGCTATAATTTCTTTGCTTTACAATTTTTCAACAGTTGATTATGAAAAGGCTTATCTTTTACCAGTTGGAACCACACACATCAGTAACTTTAAGGAGTTAGTTTGGTAGTACCTGGTGAACTAGGGCGGCTACAGTCAAGGCAGTCAGACAAAATAGCTTATAAAATCCTTTTGAAGTGAATCTGCCCTGCCAGGAACTCTTTCAGAAGAAGCAATTTACCTAATGGAGTCGGTCTCATTCAGTGGCATCCAAGGGGAAAAAAACAAACCAAAACCAGGACCCGCATGTTAATCTCAGGTAAGCATGGGAATCAGAGGAGGCTAACCTATTGAACGGTGCTCTAGATTACAGTGCATCAAATCTGGGAATGTGTGGAAGTTAAGGGCGCAAAAAATTTAGACATTTGGTAGTTGGAAAAAAGCTGGCCCCATTCCTGCTGCTTAATACTCAAGCTAAGTGCCTTCTGAACTTATGGATCTTCATCTTGCAATTGTGTTGTGGTGTTCTGTTTTTCCCATGACCCACAACCTGTCAAATCCCTTTAAAGCAGCTTACTCCAAGTACAGGTTGGAAAACTGTGAAGGAAGTCAAGAGTCAAACTCAAAGAATGGGGGTGGGAGTGTTGTCTCTGCCGGACATAATCTAAGTTGAACCCGCAAAAGGGATTTTCTCCAAATTTCCCATAAACTTGTTTCCAGCTAGTTACTCTTACAATTCCAAATTAGATCTTGTAATATAGGCGTGCCCTGGTTCTAATAGTTAGGATTTCACAGCATCCTCATTTTAGTGCCTCTACTAAAAATTCCAGTAACCTTTCTTAAGCCTTATTTCTGAATTCAAGAGTTATTATATTTTTAGTAACTCTGACTATTCAAGGCCCCCTTGCTGTCTGACCCACTGGTACAGTTAGTTATACCCTAGACATTGTACTGTCACATTATTTTCACTGAACACTGAACCCTGGGTAATTTCTCTGTAGCCAGGATACCTCTCTGTTTTTCAGACTGGTATATTGTTCCATTATACAAATGTGCCATAATTAATATTTCACCAGTTCTCACTAATGGACCTTGGGCGGTTTCCAGATATTTTCTAATGCACAACGCTTTACGTCAATGTCTCAAGTTGCTTCTCTCTGAAGTGTTGCGTTTAGATATGCAAACCAGGATCCAAAACTAGGAAGCACCCAAACTCTAGCTGCAGGTACAAAAATACTTAGCAATAGTAACTTTCCACTAAATACAAATGAGTGATTTTAAAACTTGGTTTCATTTAGTGCAGATGACAGACCAAGAACTGAGAGACGGTAAAGCGCTTATTGGAGAAATGTGTTTGTTGCTGGTTGGTTTTTTTAAATTTTTTATCTCATTAGCCTGAACCTAGACTGAAATGTATGGGCAAAAAAGAAACTCCTTTTGCCGAAGGCTTTTACCTACCTTGGCTTAGGCTATGGGCAAAATAATAAAAGCTTAGCAGTTAAAGCTCTGAAACTTCAATCTGATTCCTTAGCGTTCCCAAGGACACGAAGTTCAAAAGCCAGGCTTCAAATGTACACATGTACTTAAAAAATAAAACGCGACAAACGCCACGGCCTCTGGCGGCTCCGGCCCCGCTCCACCCCGCGGCCGGAGGGGCAGGGCTGGCTGAGGCCGGCTTCCCGCGGCCGCCGGTCCTCCGGGAAGGCGAGGCTTCCAGGCTGGCCTCCCGGCTCTCCCTCACTCACCTCAGTTCCTCTTCCACGATCGGGCGGGGCTGTTCGGCCGAGGGCACCACCGGGGGGGAAGCCGCAGAGGTCTTGTTCTTCAGGATTCCTTTGATGGGCCGGTGCGAGGCCGTTGAGGCCGCCATGGCCGGTCGCTCCGGCTGCCGACTCAGGGTCGCTGCTGGCGTGGGGTTCCGGAGGAGAAGGGATGGGCGCTGCAGAGACCCTCCAGGCAGCCGTGGAGCCCAGGCCAGGCTAAAGCAGCCACACCCGCTGCCGCGGAAACCACGACCGGCGTCTCCGTCACGACACAATGACCGCAACGCCACAGCCGACGCCGCGCGGCGGGCGGCCCTTCGCCGCCGGCAAAGTAGCCCGCGGCCCGCGGAGGAGGCCCGCCTAGTGCCCCAGCGCGGGAGCGACGCGGATGCCGAAGCCAAGCCCGGCCCTCCCTCTCGCGATATCTAGGGCGGGGCGGGGCGAGGACAAAGCCGACCTTCTTGCCCCGCCCCTCCGCGCCCCGCCCCGCCCCGCCCCTCCTCTGTGTTAGGCGGGCTCAGTCCTAGCCCAACAAGTGTGTGAACCTTCAGTGAGAGACCTGCTGTCTACTGTACTACAGATTTATACTGCCCAGCCCTCTCCCATCGCCCTATGAGGCCATTTTTATATTGCTGTCTTATGACAGAAAACTGAGGCTCACGGGTGACTCACTCCACAAAGATAAGAGATGTTAGCTGACTGAACAATTAGTCATTTAATTCACATTTCTATTTAATCTTTGCAATCATTTTCTCTTTTCTCTCTCTTATTTGAGACAAGGTCTTTCTATGCAGACCAAGCCAGTCTCGAACTCACAGAGATCTACCTGCCTCTGCTTCCTGAGTACTAGGATTAAAGGTTTGTGCCACCACGCCCTCTCCTTCCTAATTTAACTCCCTACTATAAAATCATAGAATATCAGTATTGGGATGGTTTTCAAAGGTCTGTTATGAAACCACAGACTAGTCATTTTTATGATATCATAAAAAGTCTGCATTTGAATAATATAACCTCTTTATACCACTCACTGGAGAAGCCGATGGGCAAAAAAGAACTAGCCACCACTTCCACGAAATCAGTAGTCCATGACAACCACAAGGCAAAGGCAGTAGGGCAATGGAGGGCCGGAGTGGTGCCCCTACAAAGCAAGGATCAACAAGACATCAGAAATCAGGGGAGCCATTTTTAATAGATTCAAATTCTCAGTGCTCTCAGGGAGAGCCAAGTCCCCTGCACTTAATTTGGGTATTCACCCCTCCCCCCCAATACATTTTCTTTCACTTCTATGCCCCACCCCCTTCAGCTATCAATTATATCACTGGCCAACCTATTTTCCACTACCCTCTCCTGATCAGACCTCTCAGAGACCTATGACAGGCCAGAGCAGATTAAGGCACATGGACATGCCACTGCCATCAGATAGACCCCAGCCTTCTGGGACCTTAGACAGCTCCGTGTCTGGTATGAAGGTTGTCACAGGGACACCCACCCATACCATGAAATGGTTATCCAGCCACTAGAGATGCCAGAACTTCCCCCCACCATCCCCATCCCCCACTCTGACTTAGGAAGCCTAGCCAGAGGAGATTCCCAGCAACTTCTCTTTGCTGGGGAATGGAAGGCAAAGTTCCACTCTATTTTTAAGTAGTCATCTCACTCAAATGAGCGTCTTCTGCCTTTGTGCCTAGAAGACAATACTGTTTGGTATCTTTGGGACTCTGCTCCTGGGAACAGCGTCAGGTTTCCTGAAATTGTTCAGATTTTCCAGGCTGGCCCCTGGCCAAGTTCCTGCCAGAGGAAGGTCTCAGTAAGGGATGGGATGCTGGCGGAGATAATGGAGGGGAAGTGCTCAGGAAGGTGAGAGGGAAGCAGCTTTGCCGCTCCCATTGCTGACTATCGCTCTCCTGGGATCTCTGAGGCAAAGCTTTGAGAGCCGTCCTTGGCTTGGGGCCTGCCTCTGTTCCCAGTCAAATGTTTCCTCCTCCCTCCTTTGGCTGGGATCTTCCAGTAGATCCTGATGGAACCTGGCAGCCAAGTCTAAACCAGAGGCGTTTGGAGCCCGGAGAAGCAACCTGCTACCTCTTCTGGCTCTGCTTCCTGTCAGAGCCGAGCTCAGCACTGATCGTCTTGTTTTGAAGAGAAGACACAACACTTTTCTCCATGTTCATAATTATTGGTTCTTTTGCTTTGTTCCTGCTTGGCCAAACTGAACTGTGACTGGGCTCAGAATTGAGCATGCCCTTGCTTGGAGAAGGGAAGCCCTCTAATGAACAGGGCGGCCACAGCCTGACACCATGTGTTTTATTACAGTAAGCTAAAAGGACGCTGGGATAGAAGGCGGGTTCTCTGAGGAGCCTTGGAAAATGTTTCCCTCATCCAAGTTAGACATTTGCTTCATTCCCTTCTACGCTTGAGTCCGTAAAAAGTGAATACAGAGGGAAATGCCTTAGACAGAAGCCAGCATGGGAGTTTGGCTGCAAGCTTTTGAGGACCAAAACAGGTTTTCCTCACGTTTTAGAGCAGTCGACTCACTTTATACCTCAATGTAGCCAAAAGATCTCTAAATGCCTCCAAACCGAAGCTCTGTCCCGGTCCTTGAGCGAGGCTGGCCTACGGAGGAGGTCACCTGGAGCAAACAGCGTAAGCGCCACCTTTGATGGTGTCTGGGCTACGTTTCCTGCTTGACTGCAGCGAGATGGAATCTTCCAGTTTGGATTCTGTTTCTGGAAGTAGCTTTTTAAGTTCAAGGCAAATCGAGAGCATCATTTAAAAAAATGTCAGGGCAGGTGAGGACGGTTCAGCAGGCAAAGTGTCTGCTGTCAAACTGACCTGAGATGAATCCCTAGAACCCACACAGTAAATGGAGAGAACACACTCCCAGAGTTGTCCTCTGATCTCTCTTTCTCTCTCTACACACACACACACACACACACACACACACACACACACACACACACACACAAATATAATTAAAAATAAACATTGAACAAAATTGCCTGTCAGGCATTCTTTTCAAGATTTATTTTTTATTTATCTAATGTATATGGGTGCTCTATCTGCATGGATACCTGCAGGCATCAGACCTTACTACAGATGGATGGGATGTGAGCCTCCATGTGGCTCCTGGGAATTGAACTCAGGACCTCTGGAAGAACAGGCAGTGCTCTTCACCACTGAGCCACCTCTCCAGCCCCCATTTTTGTTCTTGTCTGGACATTTGATGTGGTTGCCTGACCCAGTGCAGCATCTGGGAGGAAAAGAGAGAGGTTTTCAATGCACCCTCAGAATGAAGCTTAGTCAGTTGACTTTCGGTCCCTTGGATGGACTGCTAAGGCCAAAAGCATTAGAGTTCCCATCTGGAGCAGGATTTTAAATTCCAAAGCTGGAAATGGCTTCAGCAGCTGCTTCCACCCTGCCAGGGTAAGCTATCTACCTCAGGTCCGTGAGCAAGCCCCACCCCAACCTCTGGAAAACACCCAGAGGTTGTGACTTAATAACCACTTAGTCACTTAGTTTGCCAGGAGTAGCAGAGTGGCCTTTTTCTTTTCAGGTAATTCCTCCCTGGGCAGGAAGATCATAGATTTTGCAGGGGCAACATTATCTGATTAACACACAAAAAGTCTTAGAAAGGGAGACAGAGCCCCAAAGGGTGCCAAGAACAAAGATTAATTATTCTCTGCTCAAAAAGTAGCTTTGATGTGTGTCCCTGGGACTCTCTTCTGTTGCTCTTCAAAGATAGCTAGATAGGCAGAAGCTTGGGAGTGACCAGGACAGCTTCTCTGAGATAGAGCACGGGCCCTTCTCAGGATGCAGAGCTCTCGCCGGTCTCTAGATGCTTTAAAAATGAGTTATGCCCCAAGAATCTGGACAGGGAGTCCCTTTCAAAGCCTGTGAGACCAAAGCTGGGAAGAGCCAGGATAAGCTGCTGCAATCTGGGCAGTGGTTAGTTAGCAAGAGATGTGAATTCGTGCTTTGGCTAAATTCTTGTGGGGCACTGCTGGAGGGAGGGCGCGTTCTGATCACAGACATTGTCCCCAGCACTGTCCCCACCTACTCACACAAAAGTTCCAAGGCTGCTGAGGTGGCTCAGTGAGTTAAGGCCCTTGTCACCAAGCCTGGCAAACTGAGGCTCCCACTGCTTGTTCTCTGCCCTCCACACATATGTATGACATACGTGTATGTGTGCACCAGAGCACATGTGTGCACACATACAATAAGATGTAATATAAATTTAAATAGCAGCCAATCCCAGACTACATATGATGAAAGTGGATATAAATAAATACTTCATGGAGGACATCAAATGTTTTGAAGCCTGTATAGTCGTCGTTTTTGTTTTTGTTTTTTTTTTTTTTTTTCGGTTTTTCAAGACAGGGTTTCTCTCTATAGCCTGGCTGTGCTGGAACTCACTTGTAGACCAGGCTGGCCGCAAACTCAGCAACCCTCCTGCCTCTGCCTCCCAAGTGCTGGGATTAAAGGCGTGCGACACCACACCCGGCTGTATAGTTGTTTTATAACAGGAAGCCTTTCTACTATGTTTGCATTTGTCCTATTGGAGATGTCTCAAATATGGAATTTTATTCTTTTATCCGATCATTTGTGATGTCTGGGCACTCTGCTTCTCTGTCCATTTGTCTTTATGCTACTCTCCTACTTTCCAAGAAATTGGGTTGCAAAATGATTTCAATAGGTTAGCGGCCTTGCCATGCACAGTGTTAAAGATCTGGACAAACAGTGCCTCACTCCTCTGTTTGGTTAAGGAACTAAGCATTTAGTGGCTGTTTATCACGTAGGCTAAAGTTAAAACTCCATAAGCCTTCACAAATTGGCGTCATCTGTTTTTCTAGATTCATTTCTTCTTCTCTTAAATAATAGTTTTTTAATTAATTTTTGAGACTATTACATAATTTATTTTGATCACATTTATCCCTCTGTCCCCCCAACTCCCTCCAGATCCACCCCCAACTCCCTACCCACCCAACTTCCTGTTTTTTCTTTTTTTCTGTCCTTTGTTTTGAACCATCAAGACTCCTTTATTTTCATGTACACTCCTTTCCCTATGTTCTTTGCACTAGTTACACTGTCTTTTAAAACGTGCCAATGTACCCCCAAACAGAAGGTCTTGCATTGAATATAGAGCGCATGATAATTTAAATAACGCCGGGTACAGCCAGATGTGATAGGTGCTTATGGGCTTAAATAGAGGGAAGCTGAGATGTTAGGACCATTTAGTGCAGGGAGTTCTAGGCCAGTCTGAGTTATAAAGAAAGTCCCCACTTCTCAAAACAAACAAAAGGAAAGAAAAATCCCACCTGGTTAGCATAAGTAAGAAAATACACTTGTAAAAATAGCAGCATGAGCCAGGCATGGTGGCGTGAGCCGGGCATGGTGGCCCACACCTTTAATCCCAGCACTTGGGAGGCAGAGGCAGGTGGCTTTCTGAGTTTGAGGCCAGCCTGGTCTACAAAGTGAGTTCCAGGACTGCCAGGGCTACAGTTTGTATGAAATGTTACCACCACCACCCCCTCCTACCCTGAGGTCACCCCCATTCAAATGTTACTTCTTTCTCTGACTCCATGGAAGCAAAGCTAGTTCCATCTCTCTGAGATCCCCAGGAACTGCTTGTGTTTCTCCTACTTGTGTACTTGCATTCTCTTGGAGTGCGTTGCTCTCACAACTGTTACTTTGTCTTTTATTATTCTCCAGTGGACGAGCTTCACGACCTTGCTGTCTGCCATAGAAATTCTCAAGAAGCCTTAAAGGCATGCGCCACCACACCCGGCTGTATAGTCGTTTTATAACAGGAAGCCTTTCTAATGTTTGCATTTGTCCTATTGGAGATGTCTCAAATATGGAATTTTATTCTTTTATCCGATCATTTGTGATGTCTGGGCACTCTGCTTCTCTGAGAATTCCAATACTTATCTTTCCTATCTCTAATCTAGAACATTCTAGGGCACAAAAGAAGAGACCATTTACTGTTGTTTTTTTTTTTTTTTTTTTTTTTGTATTTGGGAGTGCTGTGGTGTCTTAAATGAAAAGTGAGGCAGAGGAGGCTGAAGGTGTGTCCTGGTAGCAGAATGCACCCTTAGCAACCACACTGCCCTGGGTTTAATATCTAGCCCCTCTCCTGAGAAGGTAGCCCATGGGAAAACTAACATTTCCTTCCTATATTTTAACATGGCACCCGTACCATTATTGTCTCATAGGCAATCAATTAAATTATTTCTCCTAGCTGTCTGTCATTGTGTCCCTAGTTGGAAGCCTCAATCAGTCCAAGATTGACATGTAGTCAATATTAATTTTGCCCTAATTTTATAAAAGTCTATCACACCCCTAATACTCTGACAAACGTTTGTGTATATATGTGTTCAGGTCAGTATGTATGAACATGTGAGTGCATACATGTACAAGTGGAGGCCAGAAATTGACCTTTGGTTGTCTTTCTCAGTCACTCTCCACCTTACCTTTTTAGAAATGGTCTGTCCCAGCTAGTTTTATGCCAAGTTGACACAAGCTAAAGTCACCTGACAGGAGGGTATCTCCATTGAGAAAATGTCTCCATAGGATCTAACTTGAAGGGAAGCCTACAGGGTATTTTCTTAATTAGTGATTGATGGGAGAAGGCCCAGCCCATTGTGGGTGGTGTCATCCCTGGGCTGGTGGTTCTGGGTTCTATAAGAAAGTAGGTTGATCAAGCCCTGAGGAGCAAGCCAGTAAGCAGCACTCCTCCATACCTCTGCATCAGCTGCTCCCAGATTCCTCCTGGTTTAAGTTCCCATCTTGGCATCCCTCAGTAGACTGTGACTCTAGATACGTAAGCAAAATAAACCCTTCCCTCCCCAAGTTGCTTTTGGTCTTGTGTTTCATCACAGCAATGGTAACGCTAAGATGTGGTCTCTCACTGACCCTGGAGTTCACTGGTTTTGCTAAGCTGGCTGGCCAATGAGCTCCAGGAATCTGCCTGTCTCAACTCACCACCCCAGAGCTGGGTTACAAACACTAATTGCTGTCACTAATGGATTCTAAGCATCCACACCCAGGTCCTCATACTTGTGTGGAAGACATCACTAACTCTCCTTAGCACTGTTCAGCTGTGCAGGTGAATGGCAATCCCATCTGCCACATTTCAGAAGAACTGAGCGTCAAGTAAGCATCCTCAAGTGTGGAATCACATTCCATGAAGAATTAGAATATAATTCAATTAAATCAATGCTCTAATAGCTTGAAGCAGAGCTTAACCGCAAATGTTTGGCTCCCCCACTGTCCTCACAAAACCTCTTCTTTCAATCTTTCCAGGCTCTGGGACCCAGCCAAGCCCTTCCTTCCTGGGACAACTGGAGCCAATTAGGCCAGCCTGGTGGTGTGGGAGACAAGTCCTTTCATTCCTCAGGGAGGCTCACCCATTAGACTTGTCATTCTGTTAACCTCCACACACCTTGGACTATAGCCTCTGTCCCTACCATCATCCTGAGATATCTCCATGTTCTTCTGCCCTCTCTGCTGTACATTCTGGCTCCATTCTGTAACACCAAACTGCTTCTACTGGATACTATGCAGAGTTCTTGGTTAAAAAAAAAAAAGTAATATGGGCTGGCACCAACCAATCAGAGAGTGGCCTTCATAGAAGTATTAGCCTTTTATTTGGAGGATTTAATGGTAGGTCCAAGAGTGGTCAATGATGGGGAACATTTAGAAGGCAACAGAGGACTGGATTCTAGGGTTGGAGAGATGGCTCAGTAGCTAAGAGCACTTGCTGCTCTTCCAGCAGACCAGAATCAATTCCTAGCCCCCATATCAGGTGGCTCACAATAGCCCGTAACTCCAGCTCCAGAGCATCTGATATGATCTTCTGGCCTCCTTTGGCACCTGCATGCATATGCCCATATACACAGACAGACACCAAGACACACAGACACCCAGACACACACACACACACACACACACACACACACACACACAGAGGCACCCAGACAGACAGAAGGCACATAGACACACAGAGACAAATGAACACACATACACACACTGCACACATTTTAAGGTACATGCTTTTAATCCCAGCACTCAGGAGGCAGAGACAGATAGGTCTCTGTGAGTTTGAAGCTAGCCTTGTCTACACAGAGTTTTCCAGGACAGACTGTGCTACACAGAGACACCCCGTTTCAAAACAAAAAGAGGAGCGAATACCTACCAAATGGTACTATTTTCTAGCGTACACCCACTAATGATCAGCCTCGGTGTTCCAAATGCCTTCCAAACATTGCCTGTCCTTCTCATCTCAGCTCTATCCTATGTTTAGTTCCCTATGCTATCCTCGCAAACAGTAACTGGCAGTTTATCTATGAGCCATGGTGCAGAGCTGGTAAGAAACTAAGCTGTCTCCTGGCCTCCCAAGATTGTTTCCTTCCTTGTCTCTGTCCCCATCCTGGTGTACCTCAAGACAAAACCCCTCCTTCTTCACTGGTACCTACGTATTCCCTTACAAGTTGTTGCCATCCGGTAAGTTCTGTCAGTCTCTAAATTTCATTAAGAACTTTGGTTCAAGCCAGGTGTGTTGGCGCACACCTTTGATTCCAGCACTTGGGAGGCAGAGGCAGGGGGATTTCTGAGTTCGAGGCCAGCCAAGTCTACAAAGTGAGTTCCAGGACAGCCAGAGCTACACAGAGAAACCCTGTCTAGGAAAAACAAAACAAAACAAACAAACAAACAAAAACAACTTTGGTTCAGTCTTTTGTTTATTTGGTTGGTTGTTTGGTTTGGTTTGATTTGTTATTTATTTATTGACTATCCACTGTATCAGATAATTTCCTACAAGGTGTGCAAACTACTGTTCTCTTCCAGAGGTCTTGATTCACTTTGTTTTGCCCACCAGTTATAGAAAAAAAAAAACATTATAGACAATTAAAGACAGGAAAAATCTCAGGTCCATCTGGTGGCAACAGAGAACAAACTTATTACAGGTCACAAGACGTAAGTTTTGATCGGTTGTTTCTAAAAATACTGGAAGCTGTGCCCTGAAGTCTCCCCCACATGGATGCCTCAATGTGAGCTGAACAAGACCAACAATAGAAAATGCTAAAGGGTGGGGAAGCCAGAGAGGCCTCAGCTCGACACAAAGAACGGCAGGCAACTATGGAGTGCTAAGTAGGAGAATAGTCTTCTCCAGGGAAAAAAGAGCACATCAGCTGCTACTCAGTACCAAGTGAAAACA